>NC_140590.1:427465263-427572938 GCF_964204655.1 Triturus cristatus | reverse complement strand
GAAGGTCAACCCCACACAGCACAGGAGCGGTACTCCTCTCACAGCTCTCCAGCTCTTCTCGTTGGCAAAGGTTCCTCTTGAGTCCAGAAGTGATCTAAAGTTCTGGGGTTTAAGGTCCACTACTTATACCCCATTTTGTCTTTGTTCTTCTTTGTGTCAGGGTCTCTGAGCTCAGCAAAACCAGGACTGTCCTCACTGCTGCCGTAGACCACAGTGGGTTGAGACAGAATTGTGCAGGGGAGAAAGGCCCTTTTCAGGTGCAAGTAAAACTTCTCCCACTGCTCTAAATGAAGCCAAGGTCTATTAATCTCAGCTCTTACTCATCAAGGAAGGGCCAGACTCACCTCACCCCCACCTAGTGGCTGTCTACAGTGAATGCACATCCCCTGTCACTCCAAAACCCAGACAGTCAATCCAAAAACAGACAGAGGCACACAAAATGTTAATCAAGAAAATGCCCTACTTTCTATAGAGCAGCCACAGAGAAGCAAGTGGTGTGAAATGGACGGAATAAGTTCATTTGGTGTTTAAAGGCAAAGTGATTTACAGTCGAAATTGTGGGAATCGATAGGTTCTGTACCGGATTGGATTACGTTTCGATTTTTGCCCTGAGGAAGCCCGCTGTTGGGCGAAACGCGTTGGCTGCATCTCTACTGCTGCTCAACCTGCAACAATAAAAGAACCTAATTTCTTTCTATTTATCTGGACTCTAAATTGTTATATATAATTTTTATCCTTTGAAGGGTTGCCTCTCTGTGAAATGATTTTTTGGTGTTAAATGTGTATGGTCTTAGGACAGTGGACCACAGAGGTGGGCAACCTTAATTCTATAAATCATTGATACTCTGTGTATAGGAGGGTAGTGCAGCTGTTGCTTTCCCCTACTGTCTATTCGCTTTAAAACACTGAAGGCTTTGTCCATAACGAGGGCAAGGAGAGTACAAGTGGGAATACAGATTGACAAACAGTGTGCCCCGAACCAAAGACAAGTCAATACACTGGCTTTGTCGACACAAGGGCAGCGATATGGAGCCCAAAAGTAAAAATACAGACTGGGGAACAGTGCTCCTCTAATCAAAAGATTTCGATTTTCCACAAACAACTGATGTGGCAAGATTTGACATTGGAACCCACCATTTCCCCATAATTGAAGCAGAAATGACCAGGTCCAGGTCCTGATGAGAACCCCTGAAAAGCTTGGGGTTTGAAACACTTTGACCCACGCCCCGGGGAAAGGACATTTGCAGCCTTAGTGTCTGGAGAGATATAGCCCTGGTACACTCTCCTCTTGACAACATTTTAAGCCAGCGTTCCCAGGGCTACACATAATGGCAGGGCATAATGTACATTACCAAAAGTAATTTTTGCCCCATGTGTATTATATGTCATAAAGGACTGGTCAAATATGTTATGTATGTAAATATGTCAGTAGGTTTGTAACATGTTATTCATGTAAACATAACTGTGATCTATGTATGTTCTATGTATGTTTGTAATAAGTGTGTTCCCAAATTAAGTGTTGCCCATCATGAAGACATGCTTTTAATGCAAAAACCCTTTTCTGAACAATAGAAAGAAAAGTGAAATAAATCACAAGGGCTAATGAACTAAGGGCATTGTTTGTTTACTTTTGAATAATTGAAAAACAAGGCAACTAGATACTTTCTTTGTATAAAAAATACAGCAACCTATCATAACCTTAGTTGAAAGGAACCCATTTACCACTAACCTCACAGTTGGTGCATCATATATTGATCGTACGGCTTTAAGAAAATTACTGCCTAACCTGTTTTGTTTGATAACTCCATACAAATAATCCAAGTTGACTGTGTCAAATGCTTTGGCAGCATCGATCATTATGACAGTTAGGGGAGACTTGGTTGTAGCGGCTAAATTGATTGAACTAATCAAATCATGCATTAAGTCATGAAGCTGCCTATGTTTCATGAAACCCTTTCGATCCTCATGAATGATATTAACTCATACCCTGTTTAACCTTGTGGCAAGTATTTGCATAAATATTTTGTAATCACTATTCTGTATTCACACTTCATAGGGTCTTTAGTTGGTTTTAAAATTAATGCTATAACTACCTCCTTCCATGACGCTGGGAGAGGAGCATGATGAACGTAGATGCTATTCAATAACTTATTTAAGTGTGGAACCAGCACTTCCTTGAAGGCTTTAAAGCCTTAAGGCCGCTTTCTCTATTTTTAACCCCTTCAGTGCCCATGACGAGCTGGACTCGTCATGGGCCGCGGTGGCGCTGTGCCCATGACGAGTCCAGCTCGTCATAGACCCCGCCCGCTAATGCAACGGCCGGCACTGGGCGGGGAAAGGGGCGGGCACTGAAGGGGTTAAATGGGCGATGGATTTCTCTATCTCTGAAGTGGAAAGTTCTTGATTAAGGAACAATTGTTGACTAATGTCTACCCTGGGAAGAGGGTCTTGCTTCAACCATTCATTCAATTCTATCTAGGTAGCCTTAGTGTCTTCTGTATATAGATCTTGGAAATACTCCCTAAATGCCATCCCAATACTATAGACATCCAGACAGCATTCTTGGGTATCACCAATCTGCACCTCCTTAATATCATTCCTTAACTGATCTTGCTTTGTCTTCCATGCAAGAAGTTTCCCACACCCTTCCCCATATTCATAGTGGGACATTTTGCTGGCATCCCATCGTTCTCGAATCTCTCTATTTAAGAACTAAACTAGCTGTTCTTTAGCCTCGTTCAGCTTACCCTGGAGCTTGGTTCTTAAAGTAAGATTATGACAATCGATAAGACTTTTCTGTGCTTTTTCGATTTTGACCTCATGTCCTCTTAACTCCTTTTTCCCTTCTTTCCTTCCGAATGCTGCATAGTTTGTTACTCTCCCACGCAAAGAGGCCTTAAAGTATCCCACACAATATGCAGTGCTGCAGAATCTCCATTTATTTAAAAACAAAATCTGCCACATCCTTTTTTTAAAGCATCTACCACATCTTGTTTCCCTAAAAGTGTTCTATTTAGCGTCCATCTATACGTTTGCTGGTTTTCCACGGAGACAACTAACCTCTCTGCCGTATGGTCTGACAGGTGCTCTGGTTGATGCATAATCATAAGAATATTTGTACTCAATGTTGCATCAACAAGAGAAGCCAGGACCCACAGTGAGCCGAAGCCTGAGGCTGCACACACCAAGCCTCCTGATCACCGCAGCCGGGGCAGCAGAACTCGGAGCAACATAGGACTGGCAATGAACTGAGGCACGGAGCAAGTGAGTCTGCTGTCCAGCATTGGCAGTTCACCCCTCTACTTTGGTTTACTTTGCTCCCCACGCTGCACGCCTGCAACAGCTGGGACATGCTGAAACAGTGCACGGCTGGTCAAGCCCATCAGAGCCAATAGCGGGACACATTCGGATGCAGAGTTGTGGCGGTTGAAGCCCCGCTTTGATTCTCTCCTTCCCTCCAACCTCTCCTGGTGATTTGGGGCCCACAAGACAGCACACCGACTGCTGCAGGTGCCATTGCGGCTATCCAAAACCGTCCAGCTGAAACATTATTCGACCTTGTGCGTCATCCACATAACACAACAGTGGAGGCATCCAAAATAATACTATTGCCATAAGTCACCACTCACGGTGGGGCTCATTCGTCTGGAGAGTGGACATAAATCCTTTGGCGGGGCCTCTGAGAGACCTGGTGGCCCACGCACACCTAACCCTACAAAAGAGGAAACAACATCGGCCTCATCAGTGGACTCCCTGCCCGCGACTTCTATATCAGGTGCGCACATGTCCTCTAGCCTGTGGCGCTCATACGATATGACCTACACTCGGTGGAGAGAAACCCGAAAGGCTGCAGGTGCCAGTGTGTCACCCAGGCAGGCAGCAGTGAGTACCTCCACCCACGTCCATACCATAGTGTGACGCAACCCGAAGCGGGCAAGATGGGAGATCGGGGACAGCGCGCTGCGCACCAGTCAAAACTCGATAAATACGCATATACCAAAACCCATCCGGAATTGACGGATCATCCTAATGTAGAGGCACCGGACCGAACCGCATCAGAAGGGTCAGAAATTACACTCCAGTACACACATCCCTTGATTCATGACTTGGCACAATAAAGGTAGAACTTTCTCTGATCCGCGCTGATTTCAAAAACATGAGCACCAGAGTTACAGAAGTAGAAACCACAACAGGGAACGTATGCGAATATACCAATGAACTCAAACGTCAAGTGCATCAGCTAGAAGCCGAAAGTAAAGTGATGGCTGCTAAATTAGATGACTTTGAATGCCGATCAAGGAGAAACAATGTCAGAATAGTGGGAGTACCGGAAGGGGTGGGTGGACCGGCAATGGACCATGTCATGGAAGATCTTATTAAGCAACACCTGCAATCTAGAGGCCTCTCCCACCATTTCACAGTGGAAAGAGCACACCGCGTCCCGGGTGGCAGACCCAGACCAGGTGCCCTCCGAGGCCCATCCTTGCCCATATTTTCAATTTCTGAGATCATGACCTCATCCTGCAAACAGCGAGAGTGAGCCCACGTGTACGATTCGAGCAAAGCATGATCACTTTCTTTCAGGACTATACAGCAGCAGTGATGAAACAAAGGCGCAGCTTCTTTGATATAAAAAAAGAATTGAGAGACAGAGAATTTAAATATTCCATGCTATTCCCTGCCAGGTTAAGAGTGGAAGTGGAAGCAAAAGCGCAGTTGTTTACCACACCAGAAGAAGCCCGGGAATGGCTTGAAGGATGGTGCATAGTCGCCAAACCTGGGAAATCGAACAACAAACAGCACCACCTTCCCACTGAAAGGACACGAGCCATGCCAGAAGAGGGGACATCCACACACACCCAATCACTTGAGAGATGCCGAGCAGAGCAAGATTCTTCTCAAGAACTCAGAAGTTGTACAGCTGATTTGCTTGCATAATAGACCTTGGCAAATATAAACTCTGCGGGTCGATTGTCTAATCAGAGACTTCCTCATTCTAGATCAGAAGCTTGAGCGATAACTTATTCAATAGGTTTACCCGCCGTGTGCACATTTACCAATGGAAAGAATTGATAGGTTTTATTGCCATATCAGATTGCCGCAGAGATGTTCTATGGGGGGATAGGGGAGGGACTTCTCCCTATGAAGGTAATGGGAAATGGGAAATAGGCACTCTGCATTGTTTGGGGGGTGGGTAGTTTTATGTCCATCTTGCAGGGAGACAAGGAGGGTGGAGGAACTGGTTAGGTTTTTCTTTTCTTTGCTTTGTTTTTTATTGTTTATTGTTTCTTAAATAGACTTGCAAGCCTATACACAGTGTTTCCGCCGCCGTATCCGATAGATATATCACACAAAACTGGCTCAAATGACACAATTATCCCCACCAACTGCCCCTGCTATTCTTGCGGTATACCTCACGTCTATTCCACCACTGTCACTTGTCTCCTGGAATGTTAACGGACTTAGGGACAAGGTACAGAAAGGGTTAGTGCTGCAATACCTCAGACGTAAAGCGCCTGCAGTGGCCATGATACAGGAAACCCATTTAGTGGGGTCAAAATGTAAAGCTCTCGACAGATGGGGTTTCAAGTTGGCGGTGCACTCTGAATTCACGTCTGGAAACAATTCCCTCTCATCATCCAACACACTTACACCGACGATCAGGGCCACTTTGCAGCTGTCTCCGGCCAATGGGAAGGGCGCACAATAAATGTGGTCAGTGTCTATATCCCTCATGCACTCCACTCACTAGCCTTTCCAGCACTTGGTAAATTCCTACTCACGCTTCCAGAGGGAGTACAATTGATTGGGGGTGACTTCAACACCATTCTTGATGGTGCTATCGATCACACGCCCCCTAGACTAAAATACCGAACACGCTCTAACCTTGCAGATTTCTTAGACGCC
Source organism: Triturus cristatus (assembly GCF_964204655.1). Classification (NCBI taxonomy): domain Eukaryota; kingdom Metazoa; phylum Chordata; class Amphibia; order Caudata; family Salamandridae; genus Triturus; species Triturus cristatus. Next base: position 427,567,031 of record NC_140590.1, on the reverse strand, counting down.
TTCGGCCTAATAGATACCTGGCGCTTTAAATTCCCACAAGCACGCCAATTCACATATCACTCTGGTGCTCACAACAGTCTTTCTAGAGTTGACTATATACTCTCCACAACAGATAGTGTGGGCGGCTTCTGCGAGGTGTCGCACTTGCCAAGAGCGCATCTCTGACCACTCCCCAGTTTTCGCTGAATATCTCTTACAGGTTCCAACGCGCCGTCGCATATACCCAATATATCCTGGCTACTTGCAGGAGCCCAAGATCTGGAACGGTTACTGACTGTCACCAAACATTACTTCACAGAAAATTAATCATCGGTGTCCTCCCCACTAATCCTCTGAGAAGCATATAAGCCTGTCCTTCGGGGACAGGCCATATCCCTGATCTTGGGTCACAAAAAGGAGAAAAGAAATGTAATAGAAACTTTAGAACAGGAGGTGTCTCAACTGGATGTACTTCATGCTCAAGACCCATCCGACACTAACACACATAGGCTACACATAAAATAGCAGGAATATAAGGGATATCAGTGGGAAGACGCAAGAACCAGACTCACGACAGTCCACCACAGTTTTTGTATCCAGAGAGAAAGCTGGTAAGCTTCTGGCTTGGCTAGATAAACGCCTACGTGAAGATAGATGGTTGACGGAGCTCCGGTTAGGTGAGGCAAAAGTCATGCCAGACCCACAAGAAATAGTGGACTGCTCACTATGAGCGCATCGACACTCCCACGACCCACATTGCATTGCGAGAAGCAAAGGCGTTCCTTCGCGACATACATCTAGCAACACTTACAGAAGAAGAGGCCCAACTACTTAAAGCAAACCTAACAACAGACGAGTTGACACTGGCCATAAAATATATACAGTCAGGGAAGGCTACAACGGTATACCCATCGAACTTTACAAACGAGCAGCTACTAAACTTGCCCCACACCTATTAAAGATGTATGAAGCCAGTCTTGAGAAGGGAGAACTCCCTAAAGATCAGCGAATAGCCACCCTAGTGGCCCTCCATAAACATGGTAAACCATCCTCAGATATCATCCCATTTCTTTGTTAAATGCAGATGCCAAGATCCTGGCCAAAACGCTAGCCAACATATTAACGTCCCACCTAGCAAAACTGGTACATCCGGATCATTCCGGATTCATGCCAGGAAGAAACACAGCACTAAACCTCAGATGCCTGCATAATGTTCTGAACTGTAAAAGTACTATCCAAGAAGAGGCTGCTATATTATCTCTTGATGCAAAGATGGTCTTCGACTCCGTTGAATGGCCATTCCTCTTTGCGGTCCTCCAACATCTGGAGTTTAGGCCAAAATTCTGCTCCTGGGTTCGATTACTATACACTAATCCATTGAAACATGTAGTAGCCAATGGGCATACTTCCCATGAATTTCATCTGGGACGCGGAACGAGACAAGATTGCGCTCTATCTCCACTTCTTTTCGCCCTGGTGCTGGGGCCATTGGCAGCCTGGATAAGAACAGACATGAGTCTCAACGGGCTCCGGTGGACAGATCGGTGGGAGGACCGCATAGCCCTCTATTCAGATGATATTCTTATCTATATGGCATACCCTAAAAGCTCCCTACATAGACTTTTAAACATATGCGAAATATATGGGACACGTTCAGGATACACCATTAATTGGGGTAAATCAGTATTATATGTCCTGCATGGGCCCCCTCCAATATTGCCTAGAGGCTGCGAGGTGAAGATAGTAACAGATAGTTTTAAATACTTGGGGATACACGTCACGTCTGACCCCGATGACTTTATGGCAAGAAATCTGAAGGGGCCGCTGCAAAGATTGCAACAGGATGCCAAGCACTTGCAATCATTGCCCATCACTCTGCTAGGTAGAGCAGCAGTTTTTAAAATGATGGCGCCCCTTAGATTTCTTTATGTACTTCACAACACCCCTTTTTGCGTTCCGGTGTCATATTTCAAAGCAATAGACTCAGAGGTAAACAATCTCCTATCAGACGGTAGATCCGCTAGGATAGCCATGGCTAACCTGGTCAGGAGTTGGTATGATGGTGATATTGCACTTCCAAATGTCTGGCTATACTGGGGGCCTCGCAATTGGCCGTACTCAATCAATGGCTCCACTCGCCCCAAACTGACCCTGCTTGCTGACTAGATAGGCACACCCTGGGAGTGGGGGGAATCAATCGAGCACTCTATAACAAAAAACTCGAGCCTCCTGGGACCTACTGCGTACACTGTCCATATATGGCATACGGTAACACAACATCTGGGTTGGAGCGACAAGTTGACACAACATACCCCACTATGGGACACAAGCATGCTAGGCAAATAGGCAAGAGTAAGGGGTTCAAGCAATGGGACGCAAGAGGAATTTCACGAGTGGGAGCCCTTTGGAAGACAGGGAAAACGCTCACTTTTGCTCAATTGCAAGACCAGTATGAAATGGTACCTACTGAACTATTTCGATACTTGCAGGTCAGACACGCAGTGGAAGCGGTTGTCCCGCCTGATACGACCCCACTGGAGGCATCCCCATCAGAGGACAGACTCCATGGAATACATGGACAAGAGGGCCATATCACTCACATACCGGAAAATTGTCAATAATCAATTAGACCCTACACAATCGCGAATTAGACGAGTCTGACTGGCAAGAAGCGATAGAATACCAGAGGATAGTGGCAGTATCCTCCAAGTTTCATTTGCTCTAACTCAAAGGGCTCCACAGGACATATTTTACCAGACCAACACTACACAAGATAGGGAGGATCGATGACCAATTCTGCCTGCGACAATGCCGTGACATAGGCACCTTCTATCACACACCATGGGAATGCCCTGTAATTAAACTATACTGGGAAGCAGTGATGAATACAATCACACAGGTCAGTGCAAGTCCGGCACCGCCGGAGCCTAAACGATGTCTCCTAAACATCTGGGAGCCAAGAGACCTGAAATACACAGCCCAAACCCGGGCAACCCTGGGCATGATAATGGCAAAGCAGAATATTGCTAGGCTTTGGGGGGCTTGCACCGCCCCAGTCCTAGGAGACTGGTGTAAAGATATGGATATCACCATGGCGGCTGAGAAAGCCACGTATGTTCATAGAGGTTGCCCTCGAAAATGGGAGCAGGTGTGGGGCAAATGGAATACATTTATGGGAGGTACCTGTACTCCACCAACTATAGTTCCAGTTTCTAAAGATGATGATTAACAAAGAAACACTGTCTATTTATTAACAAGCCACATGATGTACATACAACATATTGTTTAATTATGTTTTCAATATTGTCTAAAGGAGAAATACTGTCGAACGGATCTGTTCATCTGTTCGTCTTTAATAAAAATGTTTAAAAAATCTTGCATCAACAAGAAATAGATCAATTCTGGAAGCATGTGAATACTTTTTATTCTGATACATGTATTCTTCCCTGGAGCCAGCTTTGAGTCTCCAAATGTCCAGCAGACCAAGATTCTTAACTATTGCTGTATACTCTTTCTCATTTTTGAGGCGTTAACTGTATGCTTTGTTGACAATTTATCCAGAGCAGGATTCATTAAAATATTAAAATCCCCCCCCCATAATAATGTTGTACATAGCATTGAGTAGATGCCTATATAGTTCACTAAGGGGAGACGGATCATTCAGTTCGGGACCATAATATCCTACCAGAGTATATCCTAACCTATCTATTTTGATGTCAACTATTGCCCATCTGCCCCCTCTGTCCACTGTGAAACTCTCTATTTTATCACCTGCTGATTTTTTTAATAATATGGCTACTCCTTTTACGTTGCATGATTGGTTACTGCATATCAATTGTGTTATCCACCTATTTGATTTGTGAATCTCATCTCATTCCTCCTGACAAAGATGAGTCTCCTGTAATATTATTATGTCATTTTTGGAGAACTTAATTAAATCTAAGATCTTCCTACTTCTCCTAGGCACCCTGAGGCCATTTATATTCCAGGATAATACTCTGATTTCTTGCTGTTTACGCATCCCCTATTTCTCTCTCGTCTTCCAGTTGCCCCCTTCTAGTATGTTGACTGATGTTGTGTATGAGGATCTTTCAAAAAAATATTTTTATACCTATTACTCCCTACCTAGTACTCATAATTACAAATGAAAGTGTACAGCCTGTGACCTTTTGACCCACCCACACCCACCCTGGGAAACCCTCCCTTAATCCAAACGGGGTAGCACATATTACCTCAGATACTCCGACGCTCTGACCAGATGTCATATACCTATTTTTGTGCATTAATCTGGCTAATCAAACTCTCGACTTCAGACACCTCCCTAATGTTATGCATTTTATTTCTCCACATAACTTTTAGGGAGCAGGGAACTTTAGCTGCGCATTCGCCCCCAATGATTTCAAAGTTTGAATGTATTTCCCAAGTTCCTACTTGCAATTTTGTGTTGTCTTTACTATGTTTGATCTGATAGTATAAGACCCGTCGTCTTTTTGAAAGCTTTTTACTTTGAGAGCGGCTGAAAGGATTGCCTTTTCGATGACATAAGTGTGGAAATGTATGCGGATTTTCCTTGGTTTGTCTCTTTTTGGATCCCGCCTAAATGGATCTCCATGCACTCTTTGGATATCCTGATCTAAATCCCAAGTCTGAAATTTCGGCATTCAGGATGCTTATGACAAAGCTTTTCAAATTTCACCCTTCCAGCCCCTCCAGAACATGCAATAGTCTCAAGTTGTTCCGCATGGAGTTGTTCTCTAATGTCTCAAGCTTATCTCTGATCTCCCTTTCATTGCTTATTAAAGTTTGGATTTCCATGTGATTGACCTTGACCTCGTCCTATAATACCCCAATCACAGTCTCCATAACTGTTAGCCTTGCTGTGATGCCTGGCAGTTTAGCGTCCAAACTCTTGCAGGATTCCTGAATTCTAGCTTGATTGTTTTCTGAGATCTCAAATTTTTCTTTAATCTCATTAGAGAGTGAAATCAACATAAGGCTCATATCTGAAGCCTGAGTATTTATCATCTGATTGCTTGAAACTGTTACATTTTCTGCGGGGGTATGCATTGAAGGCTCCCCCTTGCCCAAATCATCCTCCGACAAGGCAGTATATCTATCAGTCAGGACCACTGGCTCTGTATGCTGGGGCCCGGGGGACCTTATCGTAGCCGTAGCCATAGTCTCTTCAGCTGTTTTAGACTCTGGAGAGAGTTTTTTTATATGTAGGCCATATTTCTTTTATTTTAAAATAGGACCTTAAGGATGGAGTGACTCTGGTTTTCCCCCCAGGAATTTTGTTATTCCTCAACACCCTCCCCTTTCTATCAGTATTGCCTGACCATTGCGCAGTGACCTTAGTTTGTACTGCCAACATGGGTGAGACTACTGTTGTACTTAAGCTTTTATCTCTATTAGGTTCCCCCTCTCCTAGTGCTAACAAATGCTCACACTCTATATTTCGTAGAGAGCATCTGTTTTTGCGTGTCCCAACACCTTCAGCCAAAGGGTTAATTCCCGGGAGATCAATGCTTGTTTTTTCTTTTCCTTTCCTACTTCCTCAAACCCTCTTCTTTGAGTGCCTAGGTCCCCAAGCATATGGAGACTTTGTTTCTTCTTGGAGGGTCCTCTGCTGCCTTTTTTAGAGGTCATAGGGTTGTAAAGACTCCCACCCCTTCTAAACATTGGGGTTGAGAAAGTTCACCCTGTTTAAGTTTTTCAAAAGCTAGTCTCTTCTCACCTCCAGAAAGCTTCAATCCCGCAGTCCCCCTCACCTCCTTGCGATCCTGTGTCTGATGTTCCTGGCTCCTGAAACCAGCCCCTCCTGCCACAGCAACCCTGAAGCCCAAACGCGCCGCATCCTGCTGACCACTCCATAGCTGACACGCCGCACGCAGCAGGGGGGAGCTGGCCCCGTGTGAAGCTGCCAACGACTTCCGAGCGACGTCAGAAGCGCCGAAATTAACACCAGTCGCACTGTAAAGAGAACGGGCCATAAACAAAAGGTGAGTGCTGCTGAGGGTTTCAGAAAATAATTATGCCTGTGCCATACCGTCAGTGTTTCCCGTCGAAGCGCCGGAGCTCGAGGCTGCGCTCGCTAGCTGGCCGCATTGTTTCCCGCACCACTCATTTTTTTTTCTTGCTGTTCTTCTAAATAAATGTCTATGAAGGAGCAGAAGGTAACTTGCCCAGTTTTATGCTACTCTTCATGTCAGGGGAATAGCATTTATCATAGTGTAGGGCATGCCAAGATGAACAGTCCAGTCCAGGGGTCTGGAGTAATGGCAGTTGATGTTGGGGGATTCACAGATGATGAGGGACATGCATTGCCATTGGAGTGAATTTGGTTGCTGGTATTTTTATTTTTTTATTTCTAGTGTCCTGAAAGAATGCCAAGGGATTTCTTCATAGATCTGATGCTAGGGTCACTGGGAAGATCGATTCACGTCTAAGAAGTCCTTTTGAGTTTCGACGGGCTGTAGATAAGATGAAAGGAGGCTGTTTTTCAGGCTGAAAGAGGAAAGTGGTAGGAGAGGAGCTCATAAAACATAGGCAAGGCTATGTTGAAGACATAACAAGATCACATTTAATTGTTTATTAGTTCATGTCCCAATCTAGTTCTTTGCATGAAACTTGAAATTATGAGTGTAGTGGTGCTTGACAGACCCATGATGATGGGTAAGCTACCTCGTTGGCATGGGTTCTGGCTCTAGGTCCATCAGGTCTAAAAATGTCCAAACAGTTGTGCCCTTCTTTTTGCTACACTTAGCTCAGGAGGGGCACCCTAGGGGGCAGGCCTCTGAAGGTTATAGAGGGTGGGAGAATGCGGTAATGTAACTTCACGTACGGATGGATGCTGGGTAAAAAAGTGATATGACTACATGTAGAGATAAATACTGTGAAATCTTGGGATCTATTCCTGTTGAGATGAATGCTAGGATAGGTATGGCAGAAAAGCAGTTATGCCAGGTGTGATACAGATGGATGCCAGGAAATGCATTGATGTTACTTTCTGTTAAGATGTATGGTGAGAAATCCGGAGAGGTGGTTTAGTTGAGAAGGATGCTGGTAAATGATAGTGTTAAGATTATTCCATGCTTTATGGCTTTCTATGAGTTGCTTGTAGTACCAGTGACTGGCCATGTGTGGTGTGCAACATACTTCAAGGTTTAATTATGAGAAAAAGTAGTTTACCAAGGAGTCACTTAAGTTACTAATAACAAAAAGTGATACACATTTAAATAGAAGCTAGCCTATATTGCTCAGAATCCTATTTGTGGAAACAATACAGAATGTCGTTAGACCATAGAACTACAAAATAAAATTATCACACAAGAAAATACCATTACATTGTGAATACATGTGTGTATGTACAACTATGGACCAAGTAGCATCATTGCTTTACTGTGCCATCATCAGAACAAAAAACAGTGAACTGCATGTTTTGGATTAGAAACAGCAGACCATGAGGATTAATATATTTAGAAACCACTTTAGTATTGTTAAAAATTCTGGCACAGCTTAATGGCATGTAGTAGCAGGCATCAGTACTGATACTTCAGGGAGCTCCTTGCACAAATAACCGCCTGAAGACTCATAGGAAATAGTCATGACTAAACGAAGCCAGTGCACAGGCACTTGAAGCACAGTCATCATTGTCTGACAAGAGATGGCTTACTACAAAGTTTGGCTAGAGTTGATTTGAGTCTGTTTGGTTACTAGGACTTGTAGTAGATGTGGGGACAATTTTTGAGTATAGCTAATCTGTCACTCTTTTGCGGGTGTGTTTTAGTATTTGCATATGCCTCCTTAAACCCCTCTTTGATTTTCCTTTACCTTCACTCTACACTACAATGCCACTCCCACATTTGCACCTAAAACAAAAGCCTTGGCGTGCAGAGTACTCCACACTTGTGGTAGAGAATTTCGCACAAAGAAAATAGGACATGAGGTGGTAGCGATCCCCAGTAGGCCTGGGCTGAATTTCAATTACACCTGAGTAATCGAAGTAAATTTCATCAATTCCAAATTACTCTTTGATGCAGAATTACCGTTAATACCGTGATTACACCCGCTTGCATAATTTAGAGTAATTTGGGGAGACAAATGCTACCAAAAGGGTTCATTTAATGAGTACCAGAAGCTGCTTACCCTCACTATTCATGTTCCCTTGCATTTAGTTCTATTTCGCGGCACAAAATGCATGCTTGCATCCATTTTGGTTTGTGAGGGGGCATTTGTGCACTAGAAAAATAGCACTAAATGCATAATTACTATTCTTGCATAATGCTGCATAATCTTGCAGAATTTTTGGGTAATTCCATGCGATTATGTTACACAGAATTACACGAGTTACACCCACCCCTAATTTCCAGAGTTTTGTGAAGAGCACAATGCTGGAGAGTTCTACTTTATGTAGTAAAAGTGGTTTTGTCAATACAGCCCACAGTGTCTGTTTTTATAGGTTGGTTTATTTTAAAGAGTCATCAAAATACTTTAAAACAATTGTACGATTGTGAGTCCCTAGAGAGAAGATAATTAGTAAGGGGCTTCGGTGATGACTGAGTAAAACAGCTTCTGAAACTAGACCATACTGCAGTAATATACAATACAGACCAACATTCGTCCAAGTCAATTTTTCATTCAAAAAGTGAAATATGCTGGCTTTGAAGGTACTGTAGAATGAGGATACAAGGGTCCTGATGGAGCAAGACATGAAAATTCATCCAAGACCGTCCAGTAATCAAAATGATAAATGAGCAAGACCTGAAACTGCGGCCAAGACGATTCTATAATCAAACGGATAAACTTTGTCAAATAGAAACACAAATCCAAAGCTGACATGATTGGGCACAGCAGAAAAAAATGAATTTAATATAAATGTGAAATGCATGCAAGGATTAAAAATATATAATAAACAATTACTATGACACAAAAAGACATCCCTAAAAATAGGTTGGCAAACAGCACATCCATTCACACACTATATATGGTATTTCGAACATCGACTTGGCCACATCTAATCAGAAAGTAACTGCAATGATCAACAAAATACACAGTTTTCAGGTTCACACATCTAAACACTGTCACTGAAGCCAGTGGTACTAGTCAAGTCAAGAATAACTTTATTTCGGGTCAGAGAACCATAAGAAGATTTACAGATTAAAAAGATTAAAATACAGTACCTACAAGATTCACAATAAAAAGTTAAAGTTTCTATCCAAATTTTACTTATAATGATTTCTGATCCCTATAAAACCTCTTATGTAATTAGCTACTGCAATACAGATTTCAGCTGTAGCCAAAAAAAATTGAAACCATTGATATACGAGCAAGGGCGAGCATTCCTTAGTAATGGGAGCAGATATCTAGTTCTCTCCGATTTATACCGTGTGCAAAACAATATAAAGTGCATAGTGCTTCGAATGGAGACATTATCACATGGGACTAAAACAATGCGCACCCCAACACTATTAGCACGCCTCTGTGAGCATGTACTATTTTAAAAAAGAATCTGTCATTGAGACCCGCTGTGAGTCACATCTAATACATTTCTGAACAGTGTAAGCCAAAAGAACATTAATTTGACACAAACCATGAAATACAATCAACAAGCATACAGAACATAGATAGACAAATTAAACCCCCACAATTTACTCTCCATCGGTTCCCATCACCAGGTACCCGGACATCGGGTCATCAGGTCATTGGTCAAACAGATGTGTGCTATACCATGTGTGCGTTATTAGTATTCTCTTATATACTCAGAATATTACTGTTTGGTGCCAACAGCATTTTTTATAGCTTCTTTAAATGAATAAATAAATGCAGACCCCACCTCCTCCAATTATCAACACAGAGAACGAGGGTCCAGAAGGGCATTTAGTACAGGTGCTAAGACAAACATGACTAAGGGTTGTCGGAGAAAAGTCTACATGTCCTGCCACCCAATCAGGCCTACTGACATGTAGCCATATTTGTTCTGTCCATTACCACCAGGCAAACCCTGGTGGTGAGGGACAGTAAACAGCAAATGAATTTCACCCCTGCTAAAGGAGTTTATTCCCACGGTGATGGGAGCATTACTTTTCCTATTTTCAAAAAGAAAATCCAGTTTTAGGATTTTCATTTTGAAACAAAAAAGAAGGCAGTTTGGTGCAGGGTTGCATTAGCATGATGCAGCCCTGCACTAAACAACAAAATGCTTTCGTAGGAACCGCCATGACAGCAGTTCTTCCCAATGTATTATAAATGACCGACTCTTTGGCTGTCAGTTACAAATGTGGTGAGTGGTCCCATCACAACTGATACATGATAGAATTGGCTTATACCTAATTGGCATATTTAATTTACTTGCAGGACCCTAGTAAAGTGACACTACCTGTGCTTAAGGCCTGTAATTTCAATTTTACTAGTGGGCCTGCAGAACTGACTGTGCCACCCACTTAAAGAGCACTTTAAACATGCCTCAGGACTGCTATTGCAGCCTGTGTATGCGGTTTTAAACTGCCATGTTGACCTGGCAAAATAAACCTTTTGTTAGGGCCAAACTTTCCTTTTTAATATATATGTACGTCACCCTTAGGGTAGGCCCTGGATAGCCCACAGGGCAGGGTGCAGAGTATTTAAAATGTTATTGAGTTTTACATATCCTGGTATTGATAAACTCTCAAATTCATTTTTCACAACTGCAAGGCCTACCTCTCCCAAAGGGTAATGTTAGACTTACCTTATTACAATTTATGTGTAAATTCCATATGAGAACATGTAAGCAGTATGAGTTTGGTGTTTGAATTGTAATAAAAAATCCAAACATATTGAAGTCAGATTTTAAATAGCAATTCTGAAAATTACACTTTCAGAAAGTTGGCATTTTCCTATCTTGGCCATTTGGTGCCTGCAACCTGTCTCTGGGTCACATGACTCAGCGTAGTTGACAGTTGGGATTTGTGTACTCCTCCTAGACAGCCACACACAACAGGGAGCTTAGGTGTGTCTAGATTCACCATCACTGGAAGGATTGGAGGGAGAAGCTGGACCCAGCCCCCTTACACTTGGCCCAGATTCTGCCTCCATACAAATGTCTGTATTTCCCCTGTAGTTAGTCTGGAGTCAGGGCCAAGAAGGCAGGGCACCAGTGCACTTCAAAGGCATGCTTCTAGAAGTGTGTCCACACTTCAAAGGTACAATTGGGTATAAATACTGGACCTCAGACACCAACACTTTGGTACACCTCTAAACCTTGGATACTCAGCCAGGAAGAAGGACTGCTGTTCTGATGAAAGGACTGTCTTCTGCTGAATTGCTGATCTAAAGGACTGCTGCCCTGCTGTGCTGATCTGTTGCCCTCTTGCCTGTGTGAGAAGGACTGGACCTAGATCTCTTGATCCTAGAACCCAGAAGGACTCCTAGGGCTAGTTGGCTGGCCTCCTGACCCGATGTCGCAGGGACACGACAGGTACCCAACAACCTTGCGCCTGTACCTGGACTCTGCCATCTGTGAGTTTACCCTGACAAGTAGTGCCACCCCAGTCCTTGACGCTTGGAAGTGGGCTTAAGGTGCTCTGACAGCCTCTGTGACTCAGCGGAACCGATGCATCTCCTCTGCTGCGTGGCGCAAACCCGAGCAGATTCGTCGTATCGCCACTTCTGCGAGAATTGGATGAGATGCAAACATCCATATCAGAACCACCACTGCGCTGTGTATCCTCGACTGACGCCCTAGCATACTTTGTTGATGGCAGCCTTGATGCCAGTCTGCGGATTGCAGCACCTGAGAACTGAAGTGTTGCCTTGACTGCGTGACGCATCCTCGATGCCGGACTTTCACATTGCAAGTCCTCATTGACAGGATCTTCAATTCTGCCACAGGACCTCGCACTGCAGCCTTGTCATATTTCAGAACTGGCACATCATTTCGGCTGCCCAACACATGTCCAGTGAGGTTCTTTCCAACGCTCCGCAAACTGGTTTTTAAGGTACTTTGTTCAGCAGGCCTAACTGGGTCCCTGGTAGTAGCCCCAAGCTGCATTGCAGTCGGTGTGAAATTGTGACTTTTTTCCGGTCCAGAGTGACAAGCTATCCAGAGGTGGCGATTTGTGCTTTTTGGCACTATTTTCACCTAAACCTTTAACATTGCATATCAATGGTTCTACTGATTGGATTTTTGTCAGTTTGTTCTTGTTTTATTATTAAAAAACAGTTCTATTTTTCTAACTTGGTGTGGGACCCTGCCTGTGTCATGTTTTCACTTTATTAATGTTAGAAGTGTTGCACAACTACTTTACACATTGCCTCTAAGTTAAGCCTGACTTCTTCATGTCAAACTACTAGAGGGGTGAGCACATGTTAATTTAGGTTTGGCTTGTGCCTCACCCTGACAAGGATTTACAAGGTTGTTGCTTGGCCAGAACTCACACCCGAGTCAGTCAACAGCCTAATTTCTTACACTATGCACTTGCATTGTTGCTGCTTCACTGAAGACTACACAGGGCAATGCAAGTGCTGAAGTGACATTTACAAAGCCAGTTTAATTGACATTTGCTAGGCTTTGCATCACTTTTCAGCCACAGAGTACCGCAGGGCAGCGCTTTGTGCTGCTTTGCATTATGTTCCATCAGATAGTCATTACATGGATGGAGCATTGGCGTTCCCATGCAGTCATCTATGTGGACAGACATCTTTATTTCTCCTTGTTACATCCTCTTGCATGTGTGCGCATTCTACAGGACACATACAAAGGGGAATTCATCTCAAAGGATTGTTTATGTGCAGGACGGTGCACCTTTCTGCATAAAAGAAATCCTGACCACACCAAAGGCACTCTTGCATTGTGGCACAAGGGTGCCTGTGTTGGCGCTAGGCAGCCACAAAAGCACCAGCACAAGGAAAGAGTTAAACAACACCCTAACTTCGTAAACATTACAGTCTCTATCCCTCTCTCATTCACACACGTAGCACATCAACTTACCTTGCTGTGCTGCGTTGTGTGAGCGTTAAACTGAACCCAGTGTATAAAATCTGCACCTAGTAATGAACGTGTGTGGTATTTTTTATATACAGTTCCTGTAATCCCATTTAACCTGTGTGTCATGAAAATAATTGAATTGAGTATATCAAATTCTGGTACTTTTGAACACCTGGAGAGGATACTGACTGACTATAGTTCCTTCTTTGCCCAACATCTCTCTGCCAAGCACTCCCTGTCCAGCATAGGTTTCAGTATTTTAATATTGAGCTCTAACCCTGGTAGCTATAACAAAGTAGACAGGCTTAACTTAAGAAAATGTGTAAAGCATTTATAAGTTACAGGTAAAAGGTCTAAAAGCACAACAGAATAAAAATCTCCTCCAGTTTATGAAAATAGAGAATATTTAATGGAGAAAATTTAAATAAAATGAGAAAAGTCAAATAAGGGGAACCAGAGATATTAATTTTGAAAGTTTGAATTAAATTCTAGCACCAAAAAGTGTGAAACACCAACTGCAGGCAACTGGTCACACTACACAGGGACAAATGTAAGGTTTGAGGCTGACGGTGATGGAGTACAGGTCGAACATGAGGTAAGTCCCAGTCAAAGAGTTACCTTCTGATCTTTTGTGGTGAATAGGTGATCATTGACAATTCACCGGCTGGGCAATCTGCATGCTGGATCTGAGTCAGGGTTTGATGATGGTGGGTTGCTGAAGACCGGGGTCCCAATGTGATTGTTGATGTAAGTAGGAAAGATCTAAGTAGCCGATATCTGTAACCCATGTCCAGGAAGGTCTCGACATTGATTGACTTTGTCTTGGTGAAGCCCTCTACATTTGGACTTTGGGGTCAGGACCAACTCCAACAGAAGCCACCAACAGAGTGTAGGGTAGGTCAGCAGAATCTTCAAGAAAGTATGCTTCTTGCGGCTGTTGTGTCCCTATAGCTTAACAGAGCAACTGACCCATGGACTCCACTTCTTGGTCCTGGGTACAACTGGGAGTAGGTCCAGCCCTTAGGGTTCGGCTCACAGGTCACAACAGCAAGTGTAGTCCTTATTTTGTTTTTCACAGGTCCAAAAGTGTTCTGATGAGGGTTTGTGCCATACTTATGCCAGGCACTAGTCTGTGGTAGGGTTTGCATCTTGGCATCTTCCTGATTAATGCAGAAAAATGTCCCTGTGATAGCCCTACCCACTTTTGCAGCAATTAAATCACACAATGTCTCTCGCTACCTAAAACCAAGATTGCAGAAACTTTCCTCCTTTCTGCGGAGCACTTGTGTCCAACCCTGGAGGTGTGGCCAGAGAAATAAGCAACTGCTCTCCTGTGGTGACTTAAAACTGGTTCTGGGGGCAGCTCCTCTCCCACTGGAAGTTGTGCCAGGCTGGCTAGCAGGATAGTAGTAGGACAGTAGAAGGAGCAGGCCCAAGTATGAGCTGCAGTGACTGGGTAGACATCATTGTATGTTCATTAGGTCCCCTGGGTACTGCCCAGATGGCCACCCTGTCAGAGGAAGGTTAATCCCTCCTTCTTTGTCCAGTGCTTAATTTGAGCCGGTGGTTTCCAGTGCTCAGCACAATGCTTAATTTGAGCTGGTGGTTTCAGCACCGGCACTTAATCATCAACTCCAATGCTATTCATGAGCACCAATTAAGGACACATTAGGCAAGAGGAGAATAACTGGCTTGTCCAGAATCATAGGATGTTGAGCCAAAGCCACGACTCAAACCTGGTTCCCCAGTTCTGAGGTCAGCAGCTCTGGCTATTACACCACATCCTCTCACCACTTTCATAGTTAGAAGTCGGTTCTGTTTTGGGCAGCACTAACAGGAGAAGTGGGCTGGTGCAAGCTGCCTCATGATGAGAGCTCCGAAACTTATTTTTTTACAAATTAGCCACTGTCTTTGTCTAAGCTCTGGAAGCCACTTCACACTTCATCAAGGAGCCATTCAGCTCTTCGGTGACACTGAACACTGCCAGTAAGGTACATTTGGCTCAGGCAGGAAAGTTGCAACTTTCTATATGTCATTTTCAAAATAGTAATATAAAATCTGGCTTGACCATTCATTTGAATTTACAATCACTATTAAAATGAGTCCATGAATTGGTTTTCCAGCAACTCCCAAACGGAAGTTAAGTATAATAAGGTGTTAGGATGTAACCAAATGATTTCCTATGGCAGAGCCAGGCTTGCCACAGTGGCAAATGACTTTTTTAACGTTTTCACTGCCAGGAGATGTAAAACCTAAAACATACATGCCTAACTTTTTAAATACATAGACATAGACCTGGCAAAGGTTTATTTTGAAAGGTTGAAAAGATTGAATGTTGAAAGGGTGTACTGGCAGTTTTAAGGTTGAATTGGCAGTTTTAAATCTTTAAAGCTAGTCTGCAGGGGCAGGCTTGGAGACATGCTTTGCATTGTCAATTTAGTGGTGATGCAATATGTGCTGCAGTCCACTAGTTAACTTACAGGCCTTGGGAAAACTTTTGTGTCATTTACTAGAGAGCTATAGGTAAGGTAAATATACCAATTAAGAGGGTAGCCAATGTAAACATGTTTTAGGGGTCAACGCACATGCAATGGGGCCTGTTTACCAGAGTCCCAGTGCATTGAGTCAAAAAACAGTTGCATCGTTCCAGAACAAAATGGGGGTATTATGCCAAAAGAGTCATTTTTCTACAGTGGCTAAGAAAGTGAATGTGAGAACAAGTCATGGAAGGTTGAGTGAGTGAGTGCATGAAGGAGAGGTTGCAGGTGATGCAGGTGTAGCAGCCTTATAAGTGCAATAGAATGAGACATGCAGGAGCAGCAAACTGGAGGTTTAGCAGAATGCGGTGCAGGTGAAGCAGTAGAATGAGAGGGTGAGTTGCAGTGGAATGACTACAGCAACAAATGCAATGCAGCATAGTGTGAGCTGCTGATGCAACAGAATAAAGGGTGAAGCAGAGTGTGGAGTACAGGTACTTGACACAGTGTTTCAGCATGGTTACCATTCACATTAAAAGCAGAGAAAGAGATGTTGTGCAACAAGTTCAGCAGGATATGATCTTGCGCTTCACTTCAAAGTAAAGCCGAATTCGAACAGCTGACACAAAAATATGGAGTGCTACAGGGTGAGATAGGCACCAGGAGGATGGCTGCAGTGGCAGCAAATTCAAAACTCTTGTGCAGCGAGATGAGATCTGGTGGTTGGAGCAGTGCTTAACTTCTAAACAAAATGTAACGGCAGGTTCCCCAACTTTTTCTTAGGAGCTGTCGAGTGGGAATGTCGCAGAGATTATCAATTAAGTGCTCGATGAAAGCATTGTAGGATTCTGAGAGCATCATTTAGTTGTAAATATCTGCTAATTGGGGGGCATATTATCAAGACAGGCGATAAAATTATCGCCGCTTTAGCGGCAGAAAACTGCCGCTAAAACGGCGATAATGGGCTTGATAATTTGCTCTATGGAATTCCAATTGAAGCCCATGTTAGATGTGAAAGATTGAATATTTTTAATAATCTAACTGTTGCTCCAATTCCTTGCACATGGTCTACTAGTATTATTGTTCCTATTTTTAAAAAGGGCGATCGTTCCAACCCTAGCTGCTATAGACCAATCTCCCTGATTGATAATACATTAAAAATCCTTGGGAGAATCCTGTTTAATAAGATTAGGTACTGGGCCGAGGATGAACATATTTTAAACTCTTGTCAGTTAGGTTTTAGAAGCAAAATAGGCACTGTAAAACAGTGCCGAAACCTTAACTTAATTATTGGTAAATATACCGTAGCACGAAAATCCCCTATTTACCTTACTTCAGCTTTTGATTTTGTTAACAGGTCACACCTTTGGTCTATTCTTTTAAAATGTGGGCTGGACGAAGTTTTAGTTAATTTTTTAGCGTACCTACATAGGGATTTAAAGGCCCGGGTCCGGATTGGTAAAGGCACACAGGATATCACTATTGGCAGAGGGGTCAGGCAAGGGTGCGTATTGGCCCCTCTTTTATTCATTTTATATATTAATTATTTGCATGACTCCCTGTCTAAGCTCACTAATGATGTTCCCATCATTAATGGTAATATCCTACCCGCCTTATTATATGCGGATAATGCGGTCCAGATGGGCCACACACCAAATGCACTGCACACTTTAATACAGGGTTTCGTTGATTTTATGGCAGTTTTAGATCTTCGTACAAATTTTAACAAATCTTTTATAATGGCATGTGGCCCAAAAACGCACCTTGTTAATTCAATCCCTATAGGCAACGAACGTTTACTAAGCACCCGCACTTTTCCTTATTTGGGGCGGATATTTGCAGCCAATGGTTCCTGGATTACTCAGGTGGCACACAGCAGAGGAAAATTCGCTAAATCAATTAATTCGGTATTGTCACTACCCCAACCGAAAAAAGTTGAGGGGGTACGACCTATTACCAAAATTTTTTAATTGCAGTGCATCCCTGTTGCAACCTATGGGGCAGAAGTTTGGGGCTTCACTGGTTGTAGTGGCATTCAGGGTGAGGAAAACAGATTCTGTAGGAAATTGCTGGGGGCCACAATCTCTGCATCACAGTATATTTGCCATGGAGAGTTAAAATGGCCATATATTGAGGACTTTATTAGGGCGCTGCCTAGTATATTTTGGCCTAAAATTTGGCAGAATCCAGCAGCAATAGTTACAAGAAATATAATTTCTGACTGCCTGAAATGTGAAAAGGGGATAGATATACCGTGGCTTCCTGCCGTACGGGAAAGTCTAATCACTGTAAACCTCAAACATATCTATATATAGGTATATGTCCTTAGAAGATGTACGACTGCCATCTAGTTACCTTCTGAAGAATATTAGCCGTTGGGAAAGAGGATTGTTGTTTCGACTAAAAGCGGGTTCTATGAAATATATGCTCTGTTTCCCCCTAGGGTTTAATGCTAAGCTAGATCAAATGTTATGCCCATGTGATAACCTTATTAAACAAACAATGCCACATTTTCTATTTTTCTGTAATTTCTATCAAATGTATAAAAAATTGTTTTTGATTCCTTTTTTTAAGGGAACCGCCATTATTGATCATTAAACAGCCTACACAGAAATTCTTAAATTAGAAGAGGATGCTTTGGTTTTCCGTGTAGGTTCCGTCTTGAAAGCAGCATTCCGCTCACGCACCTCTATGAGTACTTAATGAAGGTCCATTTTTTAGGCGTGCACTGTATATGTTATTTCCCCTTTAGGATCACATGAAATCGAGGCATTTTGTAATGAACAAATGTAACCAACTACACTTTATAGCTATATTGTAATGCCATTTTGTATTTATTGGACTTTTATGGGCACTGTTTTGTACAATGCTGTTATTGTACCGATTTTATGTATTTTAATATTGATTTATTTTGACCTGTGCTTTTATGGATACATTTTTTAATCCGAATGAAGATTAATTAATTAATTAAAACAAATAATACATTAAAGAAGTATAAAACATAATAACAAAACGTGTTCCTCACTAAAGGTGCAAACCAAGATTTCACAGTCATACATATTGTAGAAAGCAGTACAAACACGTATTTCTCCTTAGAATATCTTTATCTTGTAGAACATGTGTTCTGTTTTACGGCCTGGAGAAAGCACAATGTACTTTCGACGGGTATTAGCATAATTTAGATTTCACACTTATACACTTAATAAATTGCTGGACACTGACCTTGACAAGGACGGTCAGATTCCATTGTAAAAATGTGTCATCACCCTGGCATTAAAATAATCTCTGAATAGAGCTCTACTGCTCCCTGGAGTTAGCCTCATGCGAAATCGAATGGCTAGCAAAAATAGAAGTAACTTTGAGATTACACTTGCCCAGATGCTTCCAGTAAGTGCATTATCCCACCAACTAATCTTGATGACAAAGGAACCATTCGCCTGTAGGTGACACCCACTCGCCTGTATGTGACACCCACTCGCCTGTAGGTGACAAACATAAAATCTCTGTGGATACTCGCCCTTCTAAGCAATTGAAAGCTTTTCCTAAGCTCTTTTTTACACAAAAGGCAAAGCTGTGATGAGATCAATGTGAAGGGCGTCACGATGGCTTCCTTTTCATAATTTCTATTGTTTCTCTCGCGGGCACCCCGACCGTATTCCCTCAAATGCGTCATTAACCATAAAACCAACACCCATCACACATGCGACGTGTCACGCCATCTTTGATCAGGTTTAGGCACTAATATGTAAGAATTAATCTCTAACGGAACCCCCATCCTCACTGATTTATAGGCATCGCTTGACACCTATGCATGTGTGCACAAAGTTTCTGGCTTTGCATTACTGCCAGGTTTCCAGTTTCTCGTGTGTGACGTCCATGTTTGCGGTGTGTTTATGTGAGACATTGTGTTAACCTTTGAATGGCTCTTTATTACTGGCAGAACAATGCATGATGCATTGCAGAAGTTATTGGCTCTCATGAGATTCCTGGTCCTCGAGCACCTCTGCAAGGTCTAACCTAGGATGTCTAGGCTATCCTGTATGTTAAAGCGATCTCACTGACTCACGAAGCAGAAGGCTGATGGGTTCCTTGTGCTACACGTGTGTTTGCAAGGCCTATTCACCAGACAGGAGAACTAGTCCTTGCATTATACGCATTTTACAAGCAGCCACCCCCCAGATTACATAAATGTTAGGGAGTTAAGCATCTGAGTTACACACAAGTAACAAAGGTTGCTCTGACTCAGACCTCAAACAGTAGAGCCAACCCTCTTATCCTAGAGATCGTAATGACCTATCTCTCCTGCTAGAGAGATACTAGAGGGCAGTGCCTCACACACAGAGCAATTGCATCCATCATTTGTGTGTCTTTTGCTTTTTTGCCCTGAGTGCGCTGGATATGCCCAGACGAGTGTTTCAAGCTCACTGTTTCATTGAATTCAAGCTAGCATGGATGATGAAGGGGGATACCCCGAAACCGGTCCCAGGATGCTTGTTTCTGGTCGGGGAGCACCTGGCTTGGCAGTTCGGGCTGAACTGTTCCAATGGGGAGCAGCATCAAGACTGACTTGCATGTGGCTGGGTCTAAATTGGCATGGTGAGCAAAAGAACAATGGATTTAATCCAGATCTCTTGACTGGAGGTGAATGTTTGATTTGTTCCACATTCTGTCCATCATTTGTGTGTCTCAAACACACAGCAAAGCATCAGGTTGTACAACTCCTATGTGTTCAGTCCTCTAAGGTCGTAGGGGCTCATTCCTAGACTCTTCTCTCAGTTTAAAGATCTTTCATGCTTGAAAAACAGAACATTACATAGAGAAGCAAAAGTAACTACTTCTATTGACCATGATTCTACAATAGTTACATTTGCGATTTGTACCTCTGTATGCCACCTCTCAGCTGTTTTGTATGCATTCTACCAAATCCTCTGAAGTTGTGATTTAGGTGCCATAGTTACCTGTAGCATCCCATTCTTAAAGGCGGAGGGGCCCCACCCTTCCGTCTTTTTACAAACATGAAGAGTGTCTGTGAGGCTGAGCAAAGGTCAAGCTGACCGACACTCTTCATATTGAGGTCAGGCTGTCACGCGCTCTCCATGCGCTAAATAAGCAGGTGTCTGGCTGACTGAGCTGCACTTTTCCAGGCTAAAGATTTCACAGCCCCGTGGGCGTAACCTCCTCAACCAGGCAAAGCGCTTGGAGGTCCTCCCCCTCATGACAAAGGGGCACGTCACAGATCTACTCAAACTGGGCACTTCCATTTTAAGCCCTGAAGTTCCCAGGGCTGACTGTCCAGCAGTAACGCCTCATCACAGAGTGGTGTGGGACAAGAATCTCACTGTCCCCATCCCACTCTGTGATGAGTATGGGACTGCTGCCTCCTCACATTGGCTGACTCATTACAAGGCAGCCCATAGGAGGAGGCAGCAGTCCCAATCCTCCAGGAAACAAGGAGGCTTCCCTCTGGCCACCCAAGTTCACACCTGGCGCTTGGTATGTTTTTCTTTAGTAATGTTTGGTACATGCATGTGTTCATATATGAATGTATGTGTATTTGCGTGTTCATGCTGTGAATGGGTTTGTGTTTGTGTTAGGGCTTCTGAATGGGTGTGTGCACTTGTGAATGGATGTATAAGTGAGTGTACATGTAGATGGGTGAGTGTGAGTATGTATGTGCGTGTGTTGCCTATCCATCCTCTGCTTGAATTATTGGCCACCACTTATAGTGACTATAAAAAACATATAACGTAAAGTAAGTATATTTTCAATTTAAGTAGTTTGAAAATGTAGATATATGTAATCACTTCCAAACAAAATCTCATGGAGGTTACCCTCTTAAGTGAAGGTAAATTGTCCCGCTACACACACTACATGAAAGCAACCGGGGCCAACATACCTATGATCAAATTCCTGAGATCTTGTGTCCCAGAGTACATCTTTCAGTAACTAAGAAATCTGGTAAGGCATGCTGTCAGTCAGTGATAGCATTTTAACCTGTGAGTGTAATACTTATCCAGTGGAGAAAGTGACAATATTGATAAAAAAGCTAAAACTGTAGTTCCAAATTAGAATCAAGAACTGACCAGGGTGTGGGCTTCAGTCTTTAAGCAGTTGCGTGACCCATGAGACAAAGGAGTAAAGAGCAAAACTTACCGATGTCAAAATGGCTTGGCAGAAAGCTTTCAGCTTTCATTTGTCAATACGCGAAGGCTTAATCTGGTTTTCATGTCCGAGTGTGACGAGGCCTGGTTACTTTTCCAGCCCAAGCCTATATAGGTTTTACCAGCCTTGTTTTCCGGCCAGTAAAATTGGTCATATGTTCCCACACCATTGAAATCTGAGAGCAGTAAAACTGGGCAAATCTTTATCCATGAAGGTCAATTCACCAAAATGTTAGGCGTAGCAGAAGTGACATCATGGGACAGTTGACCGATGATATCACAAGAAGTGACATTATGCAATGTTATGCGAGCTTTGTCGCGAATCATATCACAGAAAGTGACATCTCTAAATTCAAATAAGTGCAAAACAGGTTCAATATTGATATTATCACATAGCAATTGTTAAACCAGGCATTTAGATTTAGGTGCGATACATATACTTATTAGGCTACTATTAGATATTCAAGATGGAGTTATCACATATCCAGCAGCAGCCATTATATTCGAGCCATTCTAAACCCAAAACAAAACATCAAATTCCAGGCACACCCCCATGTGCAATGTCCAAGCACAAATTCAATTGGAACTTGACGAAATAGGAAACCAGAAAAAAAAATACTGACCAGAGTGAGGTCTGCTGTTGCAGTAACTAGATGCAGCCGTCAAACTCCCCAAATATGGACCAAACTCCAAGCATTGAATCCTGCTTTAGTGCCAACCCTTCCAATCTTGCTAGAGAGCTACACATGAATCCGATCTACTTTTCCTGCATGTTGACACTGATTTTGTTCATTACATTCATTACTCTTACAAATAGCTTTTGCAGTAGCTGGAGAGACAGTCCAAGCCTTTTGCAATGCATGCTTTAAAAACTTTGATCTGCACCTCTATTCCAAGAGACTGCTGATGTTGTCCACATCCATAACTAACTGAACAAACAGTTTGTGGAATGACCTTAGCTAAGTCTTAGACATGGACTTCACCCAACGATGATCTAATGCCAGCAGTCAGCAGCTTATAGCAACACCCTCTCCCTGGCTCTATCCACTTTTACACATTATGTGGCAGAAATACCACTAAACACACTCTGGCCATCATTTCAAGTGACTGACTACATTACAATACATTCACAAACACTTGGTTGCACATGGATCACAATTACAAGTGCATGAGGTTTATTGCACTTGGTAATTACCAGGTGAAATAAAGCTTGTACCATTTGTTACATTTCAGCAGCTCAAACCTGCGAGAATTTAGCAAGATGAAAATGCATGGTTTTGAACTGAACAGATGGATTTTGGTTTGGTAAGCACCGACATTCACATGCTACCAACAAATGTTGGCATTTGTGATCATTTCTCTGGCCACAGCTCTGGGGTAGTCCCACAGGCTCTGCACAAGGATAGTGAGGTTTAACCATCTTGGATTTAGGCACAGAGAGGGGCACTGTGGAATCAATTGCATAGTTCACAAATTGGTTGGGGTAACCCCAGGGAACTTTTATCCCATTGGTTATAAAGGAGCTTGTAGTAATCCCACACACAAGCTGGTGCCAGGAATAAATGTAGCATCCCCAGTGGCCTACTCAGAACACAACTACACCTTAGGATGATCAGAAGAAGACTGAACCTGCTGTCTGAGACCTGAGAAAAGCCCTGTAGGACTGCTTCCTCTTGTAACCAGGACAAAGATCTCAAGGCTGAACTCCTGTTGAATAGCAACAGGGGTAAAGCAAGCTACTTGTGGCTTTTTCTGAATATTCCCAGTTGACAAGTTCCAACTGTATCTGACCTGAATCCTGCTGGTCACCTCTACTGAGAGTGTTGAATCCGAGGAGCTGTTCCTGAGGTCCTGGAACCCTTGGCTATGTCTGGCCAGACTTCTCCTACCATCCTTAAAAACCTGGGATTTAGAAACTTTTTCAACTTACAAGACGTCTGGCGGACCGGGACCATCCTGCCAGCCAAATCAGCCCAAGGTACGATGCTACTGGGCTGAAGATTCAGGTTTCTCCAGCTTTGTAGCTGGACTTCACGGAGATACTCTCCAACCCCGTGAACACCTCGTAAGCTACAGCCTGCAGCCTTAGTCCACTGGAGGAATCCGAACTCCAAAAAAGTGACTACGTGCAACAAAGAAACCTTGACTGGGCGAAGTCACTAACAGCATCCGGCTGGCGAGAAACCTTCTCTAGGTGCAAATTTCTCCCACTGTGATGGTCCTGTCAAAAAAAAAGGCTCTACCCGGACTTTGCCCGATAGCTATGCGACTTAGTGGATCTCTTTTCGGCTACAGCGTGCTGCCTTTCCCCGCAGAAGAGTTTGGATTTTGAGACTATGTCCCTAGGTAAATCCTCAGATCTGATCAAAACTGGTCGCTGTTCCGACCCACGCTACATTGCTGTTCAGTTCAGGTCTACCACGAACAGGTGGCCACAATTGGTGCTTAATGCTTTTTAATGCTATTTTCATTTAAAACTTTAAAAATTCATAGGTCATTTTTGTGTAATTTTGGTTTAAAATTTACTCTATTTTTCCAATTCAGTTTTTTTTATTGTGTTTTAACTTTATTACTATTTTGGTACTGCGGGAACACTTTACATATTCTCTCTCGGTTTAGCCTGTCTACTCTGGGGGTTGAACTCAGGTTAATTGAGTGACCTTAGTGGTTCAGCCTGACAAGGATGGCGTTTGTTCCTTGAAGTGGGTAGTCTGCCCATCAACTAAAAATCCAATGTCTTGCAATCCCATACTGTTAGATAGTCCCCCATTGACAATCATCAAAAATAGGTTCAATTGACTGCCACTGAAAATAGAAATAATCGTTTTATTTCTTTCTCTCTGGTCCATGATATAAACAGATGGTTTTCCCAGCTACAAGTTACCCAGGTCATACTGTAGCATTTAAAAGTCAACATGAAGAGGAAAAATAAACATGGGCATCCAAATGTATACATTTACTCTGAGAGCAAGCTTGTGCTGAAATAATGTTGTATAAATACCCTTTAATGGGTGTAAAAGGCCTTACTTCTGTATACCTAGATATCATGGAACTGAAAATAAAATGGGAAGAAATAATCGGCAAAGAGATCACTGCCGTGGAGGCAGTTAAATATATGGAATGCACAGCAAGAATGTCTAGGAATCCCAGTTACAAATTCACCAAATGTAACTATTTATATGAGGCATACCTTTCCCCAAAGAGACTAGATGACATTTTCCTAGGAGCTCCTGATGGTTGCTCCTGGTGAAGAGATTTAACAGCAGACATTTACCATATGAGGTAGGAATGCACAGATGTTTTTATTTTTATATACAGCACAGACTCAACCCTAAGGTTTTGGAGCGTTTTAAATGAGTAATGATTACATTACACAAGAACAAATTCATTGTTGGTATGCATAGGGAGATTAATTGATTTGTCCTGAATGACAGTATGTTGAGTTGATGCAAAGACACAAACCTCATTTTCTATTTCCAATGTTGGCAACTCTGGCCATTATGCCACCTCCTCGGCCTGAATTATTGGGATTGTGAATTATGGGAAAATGGTGGTCACTTCAGTATCCAAACTGACTGACAGACAGCTAAGATGTACACTTACTAGATCAAATGTTCAATTGTATGATAGAGGCATGCATGGCTGAACCACGTGTGCCTTCACAACGCCGACCTAACCACGCATTCCTTTACCATGGAATTTTGTGATAAAAACATGATTAGTTAAGGGATATGCATGGTAAAGATTACTACCACCCTGACCCCCCAACCTAAGCCCTAAAATCCTAACCCCTTACATCCCCCCAATCGAGGCCTAAAACCTATTGCCCTGCCCTTTAAACTACCCTTCCCCTCCCCATCCTGAGGCCTGAATCCTTGCCCCCTACTAAATACTGCCTCGACTCCAGCCCCCGCCCTAAGCCCTAAAACGTACCCCCATGCTGTCCTTAAAACTATCCCTACCCCCTTGACTGCCCTGAGGCCTAAAACACTGCCACCCAGTAAATAAACTACCCCAACACCCCCCTGCACTGAGCCCTAAAACCCAACCCCTCCCCTAAAAACTTACCCCAAACCCAGCCCTTATAACTACACTGCCCACAACCTCATCCTCACCCTGAGCCCTAAGCCCCTGCCCCTTCCAAAAACAACCCGACCCCCGTGTTCCGCCCCAGTTTCTATGCCATATCTGGAACCCGGACAACAGGATATAAACATCATGCTCTCTCTATACCCTGTTTATGCTCCTTGTTTATGTACAAGCGATATACACAGCCATTCTGTCCCACTACTGGATGTATACTCTGCTATGTCTATCTGAGGGTTGTGTATGATGGTCAATGTCTGAAATATGTAAATGGCAATAAAAATAAGTTTTAAAAAAAAACAAAAAAAAACCCGACCCTCCCTTGAGCCCTATAACTAACGCCCGACCCTTACAAACTACCCCCGCCAACCCTGCCCCAGCCCCACTTAGCTGTCCGCATCTGGAGCTTCCTGTTGGGATGCTTCCTCTTCTTCTCCCCCCATCTGAACACTAGACAGCTATCTGCCTTAACCACACATATGTAAAGGCTATTTCCCCAAATACACAGATCCAAAAACCTAAAGTCGTCAACCAAATTCATTGGCCTACATATATATTAGCTAAATGAGGATAGCCATGGTATGCAAAGCAGTGGCAGCATCACCCATTAAACTATGGTTAAAAGTCCTAGAGAAAGGAGCCCACTCTGAAAATGATATACTCACTGTTTTTGAAAAGAACGGGGGTGGCATTAATTACCACATGGGACACGCTACGAATAGCATTGGCATCAAAGACCAATGAGTGACTCCCTAAACTAACCATCGCTCCCACTATAACAGAATGTTATGTTAAACTTTTATTTCTATAGCGCACGGCTACTCCGTGGAGTGTCCCGGCGCTTTATCGAGGCAGCTCAGTAAAACCGAAAACATAAAAACAGACTAAAGAAAAAAAGACAAAAAAAGACAAAGACACCCTACAGGTTAAAAAGCCACGTCTTGAGGCTCTTCCTAAACAGAAGGAGAGAAGAAGAGGACCGTAGGTCCAAAGGCAGAGAGTTCCACAACTGAGGGGCCCTCAAACTAAAAGAGCGACCCCCAGTGCGGGCCTTCCTCACCCGAGGGACCACCGCGAGAAACAAAGATTCCGACCGCAGAGATCTAACTGGGCGATAGAAAGACAATCTCTGCTGTAGATACCTCGCTCCGGTGCCAAATAGCGCTTTATGCGCCAGGGTCAGTGCTTTAAACATAATCCGCTTCCGGATAGGTAACCAATGAAGCGATCGCACCAGACCCGAAGCTCTCGCTCGCCTATGAAGGCCAAAGATGGCCCGGGCCGCGGAGTTCTGCACAACCTGCAGCCGCTGAACCAGATATTCCGGAAGACCTACATAAAGGACGTTCGCATAGTCCAATCTCGAGCCTATCAAGGCTTGCACAGTGATCTTACTGTGCTCTTCTGAGAGTAAAGGCAGGAACTTCCGGAGCATCTTAAGCATACCAAAGCAGGTACCCACCAGGCCAGAAATATGTGAGCTCAGTGACAAATTATTGCCAACCTTCACTCCCAGATTCTTAGCCACAAGCGATGCCTGGACAGAATCCCAGGATAGGAAAAGATGCCTAAGTAGGAGAAGAACATGACCATACACAAGAGAGGAATATGTACACTCTAACATGAAATGAAATAAATACATAATCCAGTGCAAGAGACAAGAGAAATACAAAAGGTGCTCAAACACCATTATAACAATAGAGGCAATATAACACAACTATATCCTAGTTCCGCCATAATATAAGTACAGGCCACCATAATCCTAAAATATAATATCATGTGCACATGTAGCAAGTGTACTGAGGAAAGAGACACCAATGTAGTTTGGAAGCATTGGAGAAATGGACCAGGCTAAAGAGTGTGCTTATGTTATGTTTTTACATTTTTTCAATGCTACTTGTATTTATTTAACCAACCAATTGTAAGGGATCTCTTACTGGATTGTGCCGCCCCTGAAAACTGGACATAAATAGCTGTATGCTGTAAATGTTTGAACATTTCAATAAATAATTCATAAAAAAAGCAAACTCTTCTATTTTTCAGTTTTGCAGAGACACAAAGTGAACACAATTGCTTCTCAGGGGAAAATGCATGGATGCACTGTCGATTTAAGTTTACCCACCTACAATAGATCAATCTGCCATTGAACTAATGCTCCTTTCAAGGTATCCTTACGTGGGAATAGGAAACACGTTTACTTTAGTCTTTTTGTGATGTTAAGTTTGCTGGGTTCTTGTCTCAGTGCCCCACTGACAAGTTTATGACACCTCAGATTGTACACTGTACTGAGAGATAAGACTCATCAAGTTACAAATGGACTATTTTGTTCAACTGTGTTTCCGATAATGCTCTTGTAGAAATACCACTATACCAGAGTATTGTATGTTAATGAGCACAGTTTACAATGTTGTGGACTCAGAAATGTGTACGTGGAGTTTGTCATCACAAATATTGGATATGATAAAGCATTTACATGTTTTATGTAACTGTATTTGTTTAATATATCTGTGCTATGTACATAGGATATTTGCATGCGGACATTCTTCCCCTAATTTATTAAACAGTATGTTTGAGATCTCAGTGATTCAGGACGCCTCTGACAGGTGCTCCTATTAAAATATTGGATTTCCAAACTCTAAACTATGTCTATCTTGATTTACATTCTGTCTCCACTTCTGTTCCAAAAAGTTGATTTAGTGATCTACAAGCATAAAATATGTTCTGCTCCCTAATTCCACGTCTGAAATATGGAATGAGTAATCCGTCTGTAACCTCCAGACTGCAAAGGTTTGTAACATGTTTAATAAAAAGTTAATACACTATTTTAAGACATATAACGTGTGCCAAGTGCTTTCAAAGAAAACGTAAAAAATGGAGTATTGAAACATGCAGCACCTGGTCGAACGGAACAAACAAATTGTATGTTCCTCCATGCCGGTGCTTTACAAGTTTTACCTAAGTCTCAAAAGTGGAAGGTCAAAATGAGGAGAGGCATGATTTTCCTAATGTCCTCAATTTGGGTCTATGCCCTCTAGTTGAAGCCCTATGCACTCTTGGAAATTTACAGGTGTAGAATTACAATATTTGTAACATTTTACAAATGTCTTCTGCTTTTTTTAGTCAGTCGAAAAATATTTCTATGTGTGCAGATTTACCTTACTAACACAGAATCGAAAACGATGTCTCATGTTTCTGCACTAGTAATGACTGATTAATGTAGGTCTCTACAATGTTGTCCTCCAAAGTACCCATTTAAAGTGGAAATATCCCAAAATTCAGAAGGTATAAAGTGGGACTCAGCCATGGGCACCAGGGAAGAGTCCTAATGTCAGATAGGTGTATTGTATTTTTTTCATTTGTCATGTATTAGTGTCGGGCAACTACATTTTTTAAAACAAGCCCACTACACTTTTTTGGCTCAAACACATTCGATTGTTCGGATCTGATTTTTATGTACTAGAGCTCAAAAGATCATTGTAATAAAAGAGCCTTTTTCCATGGGATCTTTTCAACCTCTCCCCTTACTCCTAAGGGGTAGCCCTCTGCAAATAGCTTGAAGGAGAGAATACATTGTCTATCTCGTTTATTCATTGTTTGTAAAAATAAATGCTGAGATGAAAAAGCACGTTAGACTGTTATCAATTTTGTTCATGAAATTATATTGAAACGCTTAATAAAGGTGTTTACACATTCATGTAGTTTGTGGTTCAGTACTCAAACCAATCATTATACAAGTTTGTAATGCGTCTTATAAATAACCTGGATATGCCCTTCATCAGGGGAAGTTTAATATGAAAATTCTGTGGAAGAAGAATTAAGATTTCACAAATAAGGGGATTAAATAGAAGTGTGTCACAAGGAGAAAAACAAATGGTTAGTGACCATATAATAAAAATAGACAAGAGACACAATTCCTGCTGCCTCGCCGATGCCAGCTTTAAACTACCCATTAGCACTAACAGGATAGCTTCACAAGTGTCTATTCAGAGTATCCAAGATCAGAGGGTACAACCATGAAGCAGACATTAATATATTAGAACATTCCCCAAATCGGATAAAAATGTACACTCGATTGATGAGCAACCTTCTAGTAGTATCATTTCAATACTATCTTCCATAGGATGCAGTACAAATGTCAGGGGGTCGTATTACAGGGGCACGCATGGCTAAACCATGCGTGCCTCTACTATACTGTCCTAACCATGAATACGTAGAAACCATGCATACCTTTCCCACGCAAATTCGTGGTTAAGGCCCGACTGGTAAAGAGATATGGGTGTTAAAGATTACCACTACCCTAAGCACTAAAATTCTATCCCCTTACCTCGCCCCCCCACCCTGAGGCCTAAAACCTACCACACCCCGCCCTTAAACCCTTCCCCTCACCCCGCCCTGAGGCCTAAAACCCTGCCACCTACAGTAAACTACCCCCACCCTGAGTCCTAAAACATACCCTGCGCTGTCCTTTGCACTACCCCTACCACTTCCACTGCTCTGAGGCCTAAAACCCTGTCCCCTGATTTAAACTACTCCCCCCCCAACCCTAACCCTTTAAAGTACCCGGACCCCCTGAGCCATAAAACCATGTCCCCCTCCTAAAAAATACCCCAATTCCTCCCTTAGACCTTCAACCGACCCCCACCTTCAAAAGGGACCCATCCCATCCCAGCACTACTGTAAAAGCTATTTCCCATGTCAGGGTGTTCGCAAAAAAAAAAAAAATCTATTTAAATTTAGAAATTATAATCTGCATATGTTATAGAACTGACTCCAGCACAGAGATCAAAGACACACCCACCAATAGTAGTAACAAGTGAACGCGGTCTAAAGTTAATAATAAAGAGAAACAGCCATTTAAAATAATGAAGCACGTGTTTGCGTGGCACATACATTATTCGTTTAAAAGTTTTTACTCTAAATTTGCGCAGGCAAAAGGTTCGCTTGAGAAGAGGAAGTAAAGCTTACGTGCTTGTTTAAAATGTGATTTGTGTGTGTTTTCTACTTCACTATTTAGCTAAGATGAAATGATAGGATAGCTTCAACAGAGCACGTCATTTAAGGGCACAAGCAAGCACAGCGCGCGATGTAATCGAAATAGTAAGACCAAACACTAAACACAGTAGAATCTGCTACCTTTTTGAAGAGAAGAAGCGCCATCAAAGGGAAGACCAGTCCTGCTGCCGCCCTGCCGTGCCGCCGTCCGCAGATATGTTGACTGCTTTCGGATGCCATCACGGTGCCCACTGCCACAGACGTGTGTATAAAATACTGTGCGTCTTCTTAAACTGTGTAAGGAATGCTCGGAATAAGAAACTGTGCCCTACAGAATATTGAAAGATGGCACATTTGCCAGCTGAAGGATCATTGTGTTGGCATTGAAGAGCTGACTTCAGGACCCCAGCAACTTTTCCCTCTCCTTCTCTTCAGCTGGGATTGTTTTGAAGACCTTGCGGAGATGTGCTCGCGAGCCCCGAAGAGCGTGACGTACTGCAGGGTTCGAATGGGAGTCTGCAAATTCTCACAGTGTTTCAGGGTTGGCCGTCAGGGCGTCTTCGTGCGCTTCCTCAGTTAACAGCCAGCGAGACATTCCCCTACAAGACACACGCACATACATCTCCTACAGCTGTTTACGCCGCTGATAAATGAAAGCTAGAGTTCGCTCAATAGAACTTTTTTTTTTAGCCTGGGTAAGTTTAGAAAAAACAACACTACAGTGAAGAGGTACCACATAACTACAGGCAACATTATTCACGACGTGTGTGTATGGGGATGAACACCTAGGGCCATATTTATCAAGGACTTGGTTTGCTTTTGCACCATGCGACATGGTGCAAAAGTGATGCAATTCCTAAAATGTGATTTATCAAGCTACAAAAGGCCCCCTTTTGTGACCCAGGGTAGCTTGATAAATCCCGAGTAACGTAACGCAACGCAGCGCAAATCTGCCCCAGGGAGGGTGTTCCCACGCGAAACCTATGGATTTTGATCAGGGCTTTAAGTGGGCCGGCAGTTATTTTCAGGAGGCCTAGAAACAGGTTTCTATTGGGCTCTATTTTCAGGCCTCACAAAGTTAGGGGCATATATTATCAACACCCGGCGATAATTATCGCTCAGCGCTCTTAGCGTGAGGATAATTATCGCCGGGTAACGTGGACTTTTATCGCTGAGATAGCGTGCTATTAGCAACGCTTATCTCCGCAGCGATAAAAATCCTCACGCTAACTGCCTAACGTGAGATAATCTCACGTAGTGTGGCGTTAGCTTGCTGATAGGGACTCACAAACTTAGCCATGATATCCACCTTCCATAGGATATCATGGCTAAGTCAGTCCTGAAGCAGGCGTAAGGAAAGTAGCGATAACAGGGGTTATCGCTACTTTTCCAGGGGTTATCGCTACTTTTCCTGACGCTATGCTTCATAGCGTGGGGCTTGATGATAGTAGAAATGTCGCTTAGCGACATCTCTCCTGTCATGTCAGGTCAGGAACGCCCACTTTGCATCTCGTTAGAGATGCAAAGCTGGGCGTTAGGAATCCCCACGCTAAAGCAAGGTTTCACGCGTTAGCGTGGCCTTGCTAATTAGGCAATAAAATTATCGCCGCTTTTTGGCCGAAAACGGCCGCAAAAGCGGCGATAATTTTTTAGCGCCAGCTTGTAAATATGCCCCGTAGTCCGTTTTCTTTTTTTTTTCTTGCCGTTTCCTTTTTTCATTCTTGGACTGCAGTGAAAGCATGCACATCGATGTGCGCATGCTTCTTTTGCTCACTATTGAGAAGTGGCGGTCATGCCAGGTGAGCGGCGTTGTAGGAGGAAGGGCAATCGGATGGGTCGTCGGGTCGGCAGTTTCTGCTCTCCCTGCACCATCAGCTCATCTCTTCAATTATTTTCAACATGATTACCTTTGCCAATGCTTGTTCATCATTGTGGAGAGGTGCATTTTATGTGAGGAGGCGTCAATGCAGGTTTCAAAAGTAGATCGATACATAGCGAGTTGGAGGGATCAGCCTGTTTTTATGACTTCAGAGACTGTTCGGGGGCTAGATGTTGGCCATTTTAGGTAGACTTGTGTGCTTATGACATCACTAATATGATCCTTGTTGTTACAGTCCTTTGTAAGGCGTCCACTCCACCCTGCCACTGCTAAATATAGTTATAAATCATAAAAGTAGACGAGGACTGCTTTTGTAAAAAGCCTGTGAAGAGCCATATCACGTCAGTTTCCGCTAGACAATGCTATATTTTGGAGCGTCCTCTCTGTGTCTCAGGATAATGATTATATTTTGAACGAGGTCCTCGTGGTGCCAGGACCCCGGAGACGGGCTGCAAGGCCGGACTGGCCAGCCAGGCAAGCGGGCAATTACCCGGGAGGCTGAAGCCCCAGGAGGCCGGTATTGACACTTGAAGGCCGGGTTCAGCCTCTAGGAATGGTGGTGCTCATTATCGATCCCGGCCGCAATTTGAAAGAGTTGCTTTTATCCTAGTGCACATTAGGACGTCTGCCCGTGCAAGCTGAATTTTAAATTTTTGCCAGGGCTGTTTTAAGTTTCGAGTCCGGCCCTGACGGGCTGTGTGTGATGTTTGACACCCAGGCCCCTCAAAAGCTTTTGGCATTCCCGGTGACTGATATCAGTGCAAGAGAGATCAGCAGAATTCTAATTATGTTAATCTGGTGCCACATTTCCTCCATCAACCACACATTTCGAAACCTATATATTTCTTTATAAAGATGTCAGTTGAAAAGATGTTGTGGCTATGACCAAACCTGAAAGCCCACAGAAATGTCATAGTATCATTATCATAAAAGCTTTATTCGATTTTTGCAAATCATAAAAGCACAGAATAAAATACAGATTCCTTTAATTAAATACATCAAACAATACGTCAAAAATTTCCAACGTCATCTCATAGAATACAAGTTGAACATGTCTTCTCCTAGCTTACAATGCCAATCATCTTAGCGCTCTCAGAGGCTTAGCAAATCAACAGGACTCAGATGGATACAGAAGCCATGGAGCTGTTTTCCTATGAGCATCTAAAAAATCAAGATGTACAGGGGCAAGAGTAAATGTAGGAAAAAAGTGTGGTGTGCAAGATGTTATCACAAAGGTTTTATATGTATTGAAAAAGTTACATCAATATAACAGCGATTTTCTTCCTGTTCAGCAAGTGGTAATTTACCCATGAATCTTTCTTATTGAAAGTGCATTGTGCATCAGTGCAAGGTGTTATCATGGAAATTTTATATATCATGTAAAACGTTACGTCAGTAAAGCTGCAATTTCCTTCATGTCCAAAAAACAACACTTATCCATAACGCTTTCTTACGGCATCTCTAGGCTGAAGGAAGTATTATTAAAAAAATCAAGGAGTATTGCAGAGGGGATGATCTCTGATGGTTAGACAATGCCCTTACTGAATATCCTTTGCTGGATGCAACTTTGATTTTCTTAAGCACACAATGCTAGTTATCTTGATTTAGACCACGCCCCTACTTGGATAGGCCGCACCCCTTTAAGAGGTTTGCCCCACCCCTTTTAGAGCACCCCTAGTTTTTTTTCCACGTAAAGTCCTGATTTTGATGCATTCCCTAATTTACCATTACTGGTAGACCTGTGCATGTGCCAAAATGCTATCGGTTCCCAGGGGTGTCATAACAAGAAGAAATATCTCTGTTTCTCTTTGTTTTTATCTCTGTCTATGTTAGCTGAATGCAGCACACATAGAAAGAAGAAAATGCCTCAGGAGATTGTTTTTGTTGACAAAGGTTCCCTTTCCCTTTCCTGCACAAAAACAGTCCTCCTAACAACGCAGGCACCATTGACCCATTGATTCCTATGTGAATGCAGCACACATGGAAGAAGGAAAATCGAGGAGAAATCAACATATTTCTCTTTGTTACGTCTTATCTTAGGAGACGTATGGATTTGATGCTTCCCCAGCTTTACATCACTTTGTAAATCTGGGGCAGTGTTAAATTCCCTGGGTGTTGCATGGGAACACCCACCACAATGTCCATGGAACGCCTCCCAGGAGTTAAGCAGCAAGCGGTGTAGTGCTCAGTAGGAGTGAACAGGTCCCTTTTAAGATGTGTCACTGGAGTGAGTCCTACCTGCTCACTCAAGTTTTTAAAGTTCTGCCTTTGTATGTTAATGCACCCTTGGGCTACATCAGTTAGATGTAATGTGCTGTGCAGTGCAGGAGAGGTGACTCTGTGCTGGATGTATGTGTGCCTGGGAAAGGTACTGTTAAAAATGGGGGTCTCTAGTTGGCAGAGGTAGGTACCTTTGTCCAAATAGGGACCCTTGCTTCTAGTCAGGGTAAGGGGGATACACACTCTAGAGAACTCCTGCTCACCCCCTTGCCAGCTTGGCACGAGCAGACAGGCTTATCCCAAAGGCAATCTGTAAAGTATTTGTACCAACACTCACAGAAACACAGTGAGAACACCACACCAGCTTAGAAAAATAAAGTAAGTTTATCTTAACTAAACAAGACCAAAATGACAAAAATCCAACATACACAGTTAAAAATATGGCTTTCAAAAGGTTTCAAGAACTTGTACCATAAAAAACCATGGTTGCGTGACTTGTCACCAAAGTACCGGTAGATGCGTGAAAGTTCCAAAAGCCAAACAGTCACAGAGACAGAAAACAAAGAGATGCGACACGCCTGAGACCTTGGCCAGGCGATGCGACAGTCCCGCTGCACGCAGAGTAAGGGTTGCGTCGAATCCGGTCTGTATCGGGAGTGATGCGTCGATTCTTTGAGACGGTTTTGGTCCACAGGTGATGCATTGGATGAACTTGCTGCACAGGTACGATGCGTGGAAATTCGGGATGCGGCAGCGTCGAGCGGCTCTGCACTGGTCCTCTTCAGCCGCGATCCCTTGATGCGTCGATTTCTGTAGTTTTTTGAGTTTCTTATTTCTTCCAGCTCCCAAACTGCAGCAACAACCTCCAGAGGCTGAAAACTGGCACAGGCACCTCTTGCCGGGCTAGAACTCACAGCAGCAGAGTTCAGGGGTGAAGTCTTTGTGTCCCTGAGACTTCAGAATCTGAGGCCAGCACACTCCAGGTCCGTGGAGATCTCCTTTAAGCAGGGGACACAGCACACAGCAAAGTCCTTCTCCTTTCCTTGGCAGTACATCAACTGCAGGCCAACCCCAGACACACAGCAAGGGCAGTACTTCTCCTCAGTCTCTCCAGCTCTTCTCCTTGGCAAAGGTTCCTCTTGAATTCCAGGAATGATCTAAAGTTCAGGGGTTTTGGGTCTAATACTAATACCCCAAAATGTCTTTGTTCTCTTTGTGCAAGGGGCTCTGAGCCCTAGTTCAAACCAGTTCTGGGGGCACTCAGTGCACAACAACATCCTTTGTCAGTGAGAGCCTTGGTTCCAGACACACCACAGGGAGGCAGAGCCAGCATTGTGGAAGGCAGGCACAGCTGTATTCAGGTACAACTGCTACTCCTCCCACCACTCCAAATGCAGGTCAGGCCTATTCAGCTTAGTGCTGACTCATCCAGACTCCTGGAGCAACTGCACCTCCCCAGCCCCTGTTACTACAAAGCCAGATGGTCAATCCACAAACAGGCAGAGGCAAACAGGAAGGTTGAACAAGAAAATAGCCACTTTCTGAAAGTGGTATTTTCAAACACACAATTTAAAAGCGATCTTTACTAAAAGATGTGTTGTTAAATCATGAGTTCAGGGATACTAAACTCCATTGTTCTATCTTATTCCTATGGGAAGATATGCTTGTAAAACGTTACATTCCCCATCTGTCCTATTGGGCAAGATAGCCTTTCAATAGTGAAAAATGAAATTGGCAGTATTTCACTATCAGGACATGTTACACACACCAGTACAAGTCCTACCTTTCACATACACTGCACCCTGCCCAGGGGTGTCCAATTTGTAAGAGAAGGGTAGGGTAGGGCCTGACAAGTGGATGCACTTGCCAAGTCGATATGGCAGTTAACAAGCTGTGCACAGGCACCGAAGTGGCAGTCCTGAGACATCTTTTCAGGGCTACTCATGTGGGTGCCATTAGTAGTGCTGCAGGCCCACTAGTAGCCTTTCATTTACCAGGCCTGACACACTCAGAGCACTTTACTAGGGACCTACTGGTAGAACAAATATGCCAATCATGGATAACCCATCACAATAACAAACTACACAGAGAACATATGCACTTTAGCACTGATCAGCAGTGGTAGAGGTCCCAGAGTCCTATATCCAACAAACACAGGTCAGGAAAAAGTAGGAGGAAGAAGATACAAGTTTGGGGATAACCCTGCAAAAAGGGCCATTTCCAACAGGTACAATACAAGGATAGAGCAATGCTGTGCAGTACATGCATGGTGAGTGTGTGTACTGGGTGTATGTATGCCTAGGAGGGATACATTAAGAGATGAAACTGCTGTGCAGTGTGTGTGAAGTGGAAACATGTGCTGGGTGTATGTGTGCTTCCGAAAAGTACAATACTTGAAGGGTAAATTGTTGCATAGGACACGCATGATGACTGCCTGTGCTGGCAGTGGGTGTGTTTGCAAATAGCACACTAAGGCACAATACTGAAAGGCTACCTTACCATTCCAGTTCAAAGGTCTTTGGTGGATTCCAATTTAAATTTTTTAATACTTGATGCAGCGTCAAAATTAAGGACTTCCAGAAGTAATTGGTTGCCGTGATCTATCAGGTGCTCCCTCTTATTGGTAATGCATCTGTTGCACACACAGGGTCTTGTTTCTATACTTTTTAAGATGAATAGATTTCACACAAGTTATTTCTCTACTAAACAGCAGATAGTTGAACTCTTTAGTATTGTGGAATATAAATTAACAGCAATTGCTGCTGACTGCAGTGTTGGCCTACCAATTTATTCTGCAGCTTTGTTTAAATCAAGTCCAGTTCTTTGCCCCATTAGGAGTTCCAACTTTTCTGTGTGGGCTATTAACGTACCTCCTTTGTAAAGGTATCTCTGTACAGATCATAACCAAGCTTTTTCCACTGTGAGAGAGGTTGATTTCTATGCTTTTGTTGCCACAGTGTGTTTCTTCTTTCTTGCTCCAGCCCCTTACAATTATTTCACACTCAGAACTTTTGGGTTAACTGAGTATGGGCCTATCATTAGTGGAAGTTACAATGTATCTCCCTTTTCCTGATACAGTACACCAACAAGTGTTCCCTCAACTGCAGCCCACTGCTGGTTGGCTCTTCTCAGTTCTTGTGCCGTAGGATCTACTAATGGTCCTACCTCGCTTCTCTCTATGTCTTCAGGGAAAAAGGCATTGTTTTTTATTCATCTGCTCACAGATCTCCAAACATTCTGTAGAAAGGTGAGGAAGGGGGTACAGGTAGGAAGGGCATGGAGCAAGAAAAGGAGAGGAAACGGACAGAAGTGGATTTCTCCCAACACGTCATGAAATGTTTTTATGGCATCCCTTGGTAATAATGGGAAACATGTGGATTTTGGTTTAAAGAGCGTCAGGGAGTTGCCAGAAATGTCCATGTTCAGTTCCTCCATTAGTTGTTCAATGTTGGTTGATTGTTCAGTGCCCCTGGTTTCATTTTCCAGTTCCTGAAGCTCTTTTAGTAATCTCACATCAGACAACTGCAAGCTTGATTCCTCTTGGCAAGGCGACGGTTCCTTACTCATTTTCTTCTTCTTCATCAAATAGTATTTTACTAATTTCAGTTTTCTGATTAGTTTGTATAAGTCTATTCCCGTTTGTGCATAGTTTATCCTATATTTAGCTCACAATGATAATCCTAAGGAAAGGACTTACTCTTCTTTGGTAGTTAATTTCATGTCTGATAAATTAATTACAGTCATAGTATTTTTTGGCATCATTTTCACTTCCATCTTTGTAGTTATTTTGGTTTGGCACACCCTATTGCACTTCCTTCTTTCTGACCGTCTTTTGCTCTTCCTTTGTCTGTTGTCAATTGGTGTCCTCTTGGTCTTAAGGTTTGTCTTATGTCCCTGTGTAAAAAATCCAACTCATCTGCCAGGGACAATTTGTTTAGTGATTGTATTCCTCCTGTTGCTCTCTTGCCTGCATCCGAGTTTGTTTCATACTCAGAGCTGTACTCAGAGCCAGTTTTCACTGTCTTCTTTTCCTACAGGGCTTTGTTGCCTTCTGCCATTCTTTATTTTTTCATATTGTTAAAATGTCTTGCAAATGTGTAGATTTGTGCTTGTTCGTAGTCCATTTTATCCCTTAGGAATTTGTGTGCTTTGCACTATATCTTCTTGTTTTTTAGCCGTATCACCATTTCTCCTTTTAGCTTCACAATCAAATCCTGTTGTTCACTTGCTTTTAAATCTTCATTTAGAGTTTCAATTTGAGCCTGGAGCACATTTCTGTAAATGTAGGCATATTTCACTATTGTTTTCATTAAACACATTGAAGCATCAATGTTGCTCTCAGCCCATTCTTTTAGCATATCCACATTGGGACTTTCGTAGCTGGGAACCACAAGAATCCTGAGGCCTCTTGGAATCCATCCCACTTCCAGATATTTGGAGATCGATTTCATATCCCACCACTTTGCTTGTCCTTTTTTCAATTATTTTTACAATTGCCTTGGCTTTGTTTTAGTGTTAGTTCCCCATCCCGCTGAGGTAAGGCCCTGCAAGAGATTCTTCTCTGTATTACTTGATACATTGTCAAATAGTTCATCAGCTGCAGCTTACATGTTACGCAGCGCATCGGCAAACATTGTTTTTGCAAGTATCTACCTTAAGACGCCACGTTGATGTTGTCTGAAATGTGGCGTGGAAACAATCATTCAACCAGCTTTAGTCCTGATTTACCCTGTTGGAGTTTGCCTGTAGCGGGTCCTCTAACTCGCTCCTGCATCAACCTCTTCACCAGGGACCGGATATCCGCGTGGGGGGTTTCGTGGCTTTCTTTATTGGAGATGCTTGTAGATGTCGGAGCGGCTTGTGCCACCCCTGTTATATATAATATATATTAGGTTACTCTGTATTAAACCAAGCAAAAAGCATATAATAAGCTGGTTTGCACATAGGGGAGCTTCTTTCTGGTAGCTAGAGAGCTATCAATAACTCACAAGCGACTCACTGGAGAAACCTGGTCCAGAGGCAATGCACAATGTGTCGTTGTTGCCCACCCCGACGTGTATTAGAGCCAGGCTGCAACGCACACAGAGTTATAAGCACAGAGAAATGTCCACATTTTAAAAGTGACATTTCTAAAATAGTAATGCCAAATTAAACTTTACTAGTAAGGAGGATTTGTCATTACCATTCCAAACATGTGAACCATGAAAAAGCTACCTTTCTCTGCTCAGGAATTACAGCTTAAAAGTGTATTAAGGAATTCCCAATGCTAACCTAGGAGAGGAGTAGGCCTCACAGTAGTGAAAAAAGAAATAGGCTGTTTGTCACTACAAGGACATGTAAAACACACCAGTACATGTCCAACGTTTTATTTAACCAGCACCCTGCTCTTAGGGCTACCTAGGGTCTACCTTAGGGGTGGGTTATGGGAGTTTCAAGCTTGGGAAGAAGTTTTAAATGGCAAGTCGAAATGGCAGTAAACTGCACTCACAGGTGCAACAGGTTATGTCTTTGGGTGGCACAATCAGTGCTGCAGGCCCACTAGTAGCATTTAATTTACAGGCTCTGGGTATATGATGTACCACTTTGCAAAGGACTTACAAGTAATATGCCAAACAGGTGTAAACAAATTATACCATGTTTGGAGGAGAGCACATGTATGTTAGCACTGGTCAGCAGTGGTAAAGTGCCCAGATCCTCAAGCCAACAAGAAAAAGTTCAGAAAAAGAGGAGGAGGTAGGCAAAAAGTGTGGGTGCCACTTCAGAGAGGGCAATTTTTGAACAGCTGTCATTAGAACAAATACAATTATTTTTCAGGAAACCATTGTAGCCAGGGAAATATTGAAAATTGCTGCAGAATGGTTGATATAATATACTTTCTTACCTCTTCCAAGGGCAAATAAATTAGAAGTGTCAATCTACTGCTAAATCTGGTGTAATATACATGTTTGTGATTAAAGAAGTAAATGAAGAAAAGAGGACACGGTCCAAGGT
The DNA here is from genome assembly GCF_964204655.1 of Triturus cristatus. NCBI lineage: Eukaryota > Metazoa > Chordata > Amphibia > Caudata > Salamandridae > Triturus > Triturus cristatus. Next base: position 427,526,282 of record NC_140590.1, on the reverse strand, counting down.
AATGATTCTTGGCTGTCATGACCTGACTCACAATTATTGAGGCTCACATGAAAGTGTACTGAAGAACCTCGTCAATTTTCTTCAACACAGATTATGGGCAAGTCTTTGAGATGACATTAGAAGGCTCAAAGATTAATTCACCAGCAGAGAAAACAAGAGTTATTGGTAAAGGCCATAAGAACATCGTGCGCTTTTAGAGGAAATTTCATCTGTCAGAGGCAACACAAAAGTGTCAGAGATTTTTCTTTCTACTCAATTTGTCTCTGCTATTTTTATTATTTATTAGCCACGACAAGAGTAAACAAGTTTCATCAGATGAATGTCTGCTTCCTGTTTGAACACACAAGTATGTAAATATTGTCGCAGTGATCTCCTTGGTAGCAAGCTTGAGATTAGCTAAAATCTCAATAAATTACATTAAAGTTACAGAATATTTACACATTTGTAACTACAGCAAATAAATGAAGGTTCAGCATCTATCAAGATCCCATGTGATGCTCTTAAAATTGCTATTAAAAAGTAGGCAACTAAATTCACAATTAGAATAAAAAAGGACAAGGGCCTTGCATTCAGGAAATGAAGGAATCAGCAATGAAATTAATTACTGAAAGAGAAAATGGAAACGCTGATCTCAAAATCAGAGACAAGATTAGCTTTGGAAGCAGAAGAAAAATATTTATATTTAGAACAGATCCACTGGGGTCATGTAATGTTTAAAGCTGTAAAATCACAAGTGGAATGTAATAAATACGAACACAAGGATCAGTTTACAAAATGGCAGCTGTGAACACCCATAATCGTTTTTTATTAAAAAGGTATATATTTGTTTATATCATCATTTTTTTACTTATGTGATGATACAAGACTTAATACATCCCTGAGAATTGGCTGTGCGTTGACGCTATACAAGATAAAAATAAATGAAAACTAAAAGGTTACTTTTCAAAACCTGCCCACGAGTCAAGCACGTGATCAATTCACAGTGAATAAACTCTTAAAATGTGGACTATTTTACTAAAAACTATTTATCTAATGAGAGCAACCTTAATATAAAAGAGATTGAATATTGACACAAGATAGGTAAAAGCTTAACATTATTAGATAAACAAGGTGAGCAAGGAAACAAATCCGGAGAAAATTAGAATGCATGAAATATTAACTGATACCATATGGTGTGTCTTTAAAGCAAATCTTGAAGAATTGTATACTCATAGCAATACATTGGATGCGACAGTGTCTAAAGTGTATCTGAATTAATGGGACCGATGAAAAACTGATAATGTCATTTAAAGTTAAATTAGAGTTAAAGAAGTGAATTATCCTGCAGGAAATCAAGAACAACAGAACATTTTCTATATTTATATGGGGAGAAAAGCAAGTGGCCCTAAAGGGCTTAATAATACGTTATCCAAGAAGCTGGTAAACTGCACTAGAATGTATGGGGGAAGAACAAACTACCACCCAGTTGTGTAACAAAGATTGTGCGGGCCCTCCTGCATTGTATGCTGATGGAGCCCCCCACATCATGTCTCCCTATGTAAAAAATACAGTAGGAACACCTATTATTTACAGCACTTAAAAATAGGAAAACGTCGTTAAGAGCTGTAGTGGAATAAAAATGTTTTACAAAGTAGGAGTGAGGAGGCCAACCCAGCATCTCTTACCTAACTGAAAAGGTGCCATTTACGTTTTTGAAGTAGAAACGATATTATTGATCCTTGAATATCATTTGATCTGAAAACAGCAGACACCCAGTCTGTGAAATCTCTCGGAGAAGCCACAGACACTTTCCGCGTTCTGCTGTCTTTAGATTTAAAACCTGCATTTTAAAGTTAATGAGCATTAACAGTTTTAATGCTAGAAATATTGGGAGCTGCCTTACCATGTCATTGCTTTATGGGAAAAAGTTACATGTAAACTTTTTTTTAAAGATGGAATCAGATCTCTGTTCTGAGGATCCCTGAGGTAGGGCAGTAATCCAAGTTCTATAACCTAGCCTCTGCCACCATGCTTCAAGTACCCATCACATATGTACTACTCTCTGCCAGACAGACACACTCCGAGATATGAAGAGAGCAAGGCCTGCTTTTTGAGCATTCAAGCGAATGCACATGTGGAATATACAGCAGGAATGAAAATGAAAGCAATTTAGCCTGTTATGTGCCATTTGGATTGGAAGTGCGCTCTACAATGCAGATCACTGTATGACACACCCACCAACAAGGAGCTCAAATCTACCTCCGACAGTGGTTAATCGGTGACAAAATAAGTGACGGAGTTCTCATCAGGAGGCAGCTTGCACTAGTCCATTGTTCCTATTAGCGCCGCCTAGAATGGAACCAACTACTAACCATGACAGCCTACAAGTGGGGACAGGGTGTGGCATAACGACCAGAGTTGCCGTTCTTGGATTGGGAACTTAGGGGCTCATTATGATGGCGGGCGGACATCAGTCCACCCGCATCATAACGGTGATGGGACCGCCTGCCAGATGAGCGGCGGTCTCACCAGCACAATTAGGATGCGCCCGCCACACTGGCAGGCACATCCTGGCCTTTTCACATTACAGACGGTGCTGCTGGCTGCAGCACCGTCCGCAATGTGAAAATGTCACGATGTGCATTTCCATACCAAACGTGGCAGGCACCACTTGGTGCCTGCCACCTTGTGCATATAACTGTAGGCCCCCAGTGCACCCTCCCCCCCACAGAGAGGGCCGCAACGGGTCCCCAAAGCCAGTCTCTGCCTGTCTTTTTGCGGCAGGATATCCGCCGCAAAAAGACAGGCAGAAGGGCTCATCCTAATCACCATGGCGGTGCCTACATGGCACCGCCGCAATGATGCCCGGGTTCCGCAAGGCTGGCGGAAAAGGACCGCCTTGTGGGACCATGTCCGATGGACTTTCCTTCTGCCGCGTAACCAATGTGATTCCTACCGCCATCCTAATTTGGCGGTGGGTGAATCACATTGTGATAGGGGGAGGATCGCCACCGCCGGTCCGGCGGTTGCAGTTCCCCGCCATCATAATGAGCCCCCAGGTTCCAGTCTTGGCATTTTGGGGAAACATCTTAATCTCCCCATGCCTGCCAAAAATTAATTTGTCTTTAGCAGTTACTCATGAAAAGGGCTCCAATACCTCTGGGTCAATCAATCTATCAATCTGGGTCGAGTTCGTGCTGTAAGCGATTAAGTAACAGTGCCAATCACTGGAACCCACCCGTTCACATTAAGCAGTGACGGCCCAGAGGCCTGTCCCCACGCTGCAAGGGGCACACCATGTGAGGCCTGTTTTTACCCAGACATGTCTGCGGCAAGCCACTTTAGATCTACATACCTACGTGTTTTTTAACCTACTCTGTTTTTCTCAGGGAAGAGGAGCCGGATTGGAAACTGTCCCCCTTTGGACAGTCCCTCCCCCCAACTGCAGGTGTTGGCGGGGGTGTTTATTATACGACCCTATTGCCATCAAGCTGGAACCAAGTGACTGTATATTTATTCTGGAAACATTGAAGAAGATGTATCAATGTGAATCATACCTTACTGTACACCTGGTTAACACCTATCTATATAACTAGTCCCAACATTTAGTTATAGCACTGGGCAACACAAATCAACATAATCATCAATTGTCTATAATAGGGCATATGAATTATATATAAAATTACAATATTTTCTCCTGATCTTTCTTAAAAGAACTACAAAATGACTTTCCCAGTGGCATTTTTTCCAAACTGTATCCACCTTTGCCAAGTTTATCTAGGGCTATAAGGGGTATTGTATTGTCCTGGGGAAACTAAAGAGACTAAAATAGACATGGTGAGGAATGTGCCGGACAAAGTTATGTACCATGTAACTCCAAATGTTAGAAAAACTCTCCATTTAATTACGTGTGCAATATCGATCACTCTTTACACTCCTTAATTTTTAATCAAGAACTGCAGGAATTAATCGATATATTTTGAAAAAAACAAATTGTCTGCAAAATTAAGCTAAAGACCTCAAGCCCTATTTGCGAAGATACATTTATATGTGTAGTCTGTTATGCAGACTTCATTACTTCCTTTACTGGTCGGGGGACCTGGCATTTCTGCATCAACCTGTCCATTTAGAACTAGACCACCTATGCAGTTTAGTTGTTCAAGCACAAGAACTTCATGTGTAGCTACTTTGCAATGTTTTGGAAAGGATGCTTCCTGGATGTGTCACGCTTTTTCTAAGTCTAAATCTTTTAAAGCTCACAGGCCAAGCTAGGAAGTTTATCATCAAAATCACCTACAATCAGTACCCACCTCACTTGCTCCCTGTCAGTATGGTACATATTGTAAGAAATTGGGTTATGAATTGCAAAGGATGTGAGTTCTTCACAAGTAAAAGGTCCATGATTGTCCTATTACTGGGAACCAAGTACCCCATTGTAGCACCTACTCTTAGGGTCGAGAACCAGAGCAAATCAACTCCTACTCAGGGGAGGTAGTGTGGTATAGCAGTCCCATATTGCTGGCAATCAGCAATAAAACTCAATAAATTATTGTCCAGTCACTGCTTTTTCTTTCAAAAAGGAAACATACATTTTTTACACACACACACTACTAAATGCTATGAATTGAATTACAAATATATAGATCAGGTAGACTGAAATACCTCTGGTGACACCCTAATATCACATGAGCCCCTAGTGGGTTAGTCACATTATCCCCCACCTATACCAGGTGCAACATCACAATATAAGGGGTTGTCAACTTAACTAAAGCAGGCATATTGGCTTTGTCAGGGTGTCACATTAGAAAAAGGAACCACAAGTCATGTTTCAATTTTTTTTTTTAAACATCTTTATTCAGACACCATCACATAATCATTTCTGTAATGTACATATTAAATAAGTATGCATAAAGTGCATAAACTACATAAATTGTCAATTTTAAAATATTTAATTAAATAAACTCTCCCACCCCACCTCTCCCATGAACCCAAGAAAGAATAAATCCGTTACATTTGATGCGCACACAGCAATACTTAATTCATAATCATTAAGGTTTCTCCGGGTGGTTTGGCTGTGACAATTTAAATTAAATTATATCAAGCTGAGGCATCATTGATCCAATTGGTTATTGGTCCCCACATTTTAAGCCCCCTTTTCTTTGCTTTAACACCAGAACGTAAAAAAACTGCTCTCTCCCAGCGATAAGTAGCTAAAAGCTTCCCCAGCCAACAGTGAACTTAGGGGGGTTCTTTGTCTAACCATACAGTAGCTATACAGATCCTAAGGACTGCCATTGCAGCAAAAAGCAAAGCCCGTTTTGAAGCTAACATCTCCTGATTACTTACTCCCAGTATAAAAACTTGCGGGGTAAGGGCTACCTCAAAGCCAAACATGTTCTTAATATATTTACCCACTTCATACAGCATGATTGACAATCTAGGGCATGTAGCAAACATATGCAGAATATCTGCAGCAAAGCAATGACAGTGAGGACAATTTATACCAGAGGAACCTCCCCATTTAGAAATTCTCGCTGGAGTAATATATAAGTTCAACCACGTTTTAAAGCATTGTACTTGCAAATTGGCTGAGAAAACCACAGTCTGGCTCATTGATAAAGTGTCCTCACACTCCCCGGCCCCTGCTTGCAGCAGTTCCTGCCAACGATCAGTGTGTTTTATAAAATCATCCTCCATCTCGTTAATAAGTAATTTATAAAATTTCGAGATTGGCGAGGAAGCCCCTAAGGTAAGCTCCATTAAAGGAACATTATGCCCTGTAATTGCTTTTTTAGATAGGTAGTCCCTCACTTGTAAAAATTTGAAGAAGTAATTATTGCCAATTCCATATTTCTCTTTAATTATGTCGAACGAATACATAGCATTCTCCATCATAAGATCACCTATGTGCCCAATGCCCCTAGAGATCCATACCTTCATATAGACATCCTGAAAAATTTCTGGCAATAAATCGTTACTTGCGATAGGAGTATATCTATGAATCCTATTCATCTTAAGTTTCTTCCTAACAGCCGTCCAGATCTTAAATGCACCTATCATAATTTTAAATTTTACTCTTTAGAAGTAGGCGTAATCGATATGGCGCAAAAGACAGCCATTGGCCTCTGCCCCCATTACTAAGCTATATGTTGAGGTTTACGAGTTTTCCTCTAATACTACTCCCTCCTTCCCCAACAATACCGACATATGTTGTATAGCGACAGCCCAATAATAAATCTGAAGATTGGGAACTGACCACCCCCCCCTATCTTTAGGCAGCATCATATATCTAAGTGCTCTACGAGGGTGTTTCCCTGCCCACAGAAATTTAGAGATTAAATGATTAAAAGCAGAGAACCAGGTCTTATTTATTTCTACAGGAATGGCTCTGAAGAAATACAATATTCTGGGCAAAAACAGCATCTTTATAATATTGCATCTCCCTAAGAGCGTAAGATGCAAGCCGTTCATTCTGTTGAAATCGCCCCTAGTCTTTTGTAGCAGTGATTCCAGATTAATTTGTACTATCTCATCCACATTAGAGGAGATCTCAACCCCTAGGTATCTGGCATTTCCCACAATGCGTGTATCCTCCAGGCACACCTTATCATTTTTAATGATCATTGTCTTGTTTTTATTAAGAAAATACCCTGAAATTTTACCAAACTCTTCAGCCTCTCTTTCCACTTCCTTCATTGCCTCTTGTGGATTAGTTGTTATTACCGCAAGGTCATCTGCATAGGCCAAAATCTTTGTATCACCACCAATACATCGAGCAGCCAAAATCCTATTGTTCGCTACTATTTTATTAATTAACGGATCTATGTAAAGCGCGAAAAGCAGTGGGGAGCATGGGCACCCCTGCCGCGTACCACGAGTAATCTTAATTGTATCGGATAAAGTATTCATCAAACTTATCCTGGCGACAAGTTCTAAATACATACATTTAACTGCCCTAATAAAACCTCTACCAAGTCCTTTCCTCTCAATAATCAGCCATAAAAAGGGCCAGGAGACCCTATCAAACGCTTTTTCAGCGTCCAAAAATATGCAGTCAAAAAGAGTAATTATGTGCCAGATATGCTCGGTTGTCCCCCTCCCAGGTACAAATCCGTGCTGAAAGGGAGAGACCAATTTTAAAATAACCGAGGCTAACCTTTTCGCTAATATTTTAGAATAGATTTTAACACCGCTATTTACCAAGGTAATTGGTAGATACGACCCCAATTCCATGGCAGGTTTACCTTTTTGCTGAAAAACTATAATATTAGCACTTTTCCAAGAGTCGGGGGCAGCTAGTTTAAGTTGTGCTCTATGAAATACCTCCATCATAAGCCCCAAAAGTTGAGTCCTAAATTTCTTATAAAATTCCCCTGGGATCAGATCACAGCCAGTGGCTTTACCAGTCGGAATGGAATCTATAGCCTCGGCAATTTCATCTATTGTAATTGGCGCATCCAGACCAGCTCTCTTCTCAGTAGAAAGTTGATCAAAGATTTGCCCCCTCAAATAATATTCCTTTACCTGGTCCTCAACCAGCACATCCTCCGTATATAGTCCTTGATAAAAGTTTTGAAATGAGGCGAGAATAGCATCTGGTTCACTTATCAAACCAACCCCGGGATCCCTTATTTCCCTAATCCGTGTTTGGGCCATTTTCTCCCTTGTGCGAACAGCCAGAATATGGCCCACTCTCTCATTGTTCTCATAGACCCTACTTCTCCAAGCAATATATTTACCCGCCGCCTTTTTTAGTGATATCTCTGTGATAGCGGATCTCGCAATAGTGATCTTTAATTGTGCCGCCACAGCGTCCCCCCTGTATTTAATATCTCGATCAGATCACTTTCTGCCTTACCCAGATTCTCATATAATGATTGTAGCAGAGTTCTATCCTTTTTCTGCACCTTCCAGCCATACCTAGAAGTTTCTCCCCTAATTCCTACTTTTAGTGCATCCCTTACTATACCCAAGTTAGTGCTCCCTAGATTCTCCTCAATAAACTTTGGAATCCATACCTTCAATTGCTGTACATACCCCTCATCACTTAGTAAGTCCCTATTAAATGTTCAGCGTGTCTGTAGGGGTTGTCCACCCATTTCTAACTCAATCACCAGCGGATTATGGTCTGACATGACTTTCGGAAATGTACTTATCAAACACCTACCTAAAAGTTCAAATGATACAAAAAAGTAATCCAACCTAGCGTGCATTAAATGTGGTGCAGAAAAATATGTAAAACCTGGATCAGACCCCTTTGTCTCTGCCCAAACATCTACTAACCCATGCAATAACTCAAGTTGTTGAAATGATTTAAAAACTCTGGGTTTCCGCCCTTGATACATAAGCCTGTGGGTAGTGACCTGACAGCTCATGTTAATATTTAAATCCCCGCATAATATCAGGGGAAGAGGCCATCCCTCAAGTTCCACTTTCAGCCAATCATACAGTGTTGGATCATCCAACACAGACCCATACACTGCACAGAGAGTATACATTTTATTATCCAGGTCCATTTGTACAATGGCCCATCTTCCCATTTTATCAGTGAGAACACGTGGATAGCTTCCCATCCCTTTCTTAGCCAATATCGCCACTCCCCTCGTCCGAGTTTCTTGAGTCGTGTACGCAACAAGTTAATACCCTTCCATCTCTAAAACCCCTTTCCTACTGCCCTCAATATCAGTTTCTTGAAGGCATAAGATGTCTGCTTTCAAAAATCGGACATCCAGGCTGATTCGCCTTCCTTTTTGGGGATTATTTAACCCACATATATTGACTGATGCGATTCTAATTTTCCTCATTAAACCAAAAACACAAATTTCCATCTATTTCCAAGCCAAACCAAGAGCACCAAAAATTATCAGACATTAAACCAGGTGCATATCCCATACAAAAAAAAACTCCATCCCCCCTTGAGTCCCCCAGCCCCACCCTTCCCCTCACCCCAATCAAAAAGGCAAAAAAGGTCAAAGACCCTTGTGATGCCTCCTGCATGGTGTTGTGTGTGCCCCCTAGCCGCCTCCTGCCAGCAAAAAAAATGTACAGAAGAAGAGAAGAAAAAGAAAAAAAAAAGAAAAGGCATGAGTATACCAAACCAGTTCAATTATTAAAGGAACACCTTACACCAGTTCTTGAAGGTATTCCTGTGCCTTAATCTCTGATGTAAATACCCTAGTCGAACCTTTATGCACAACCTTGAGTTTGGTTGGATTCATTAGAAACACCTCGCATCCAGATTTCTGAAAAGGAGTGATTAATTGACGAAGTCGCCATCTTCTCTCCACAGTTAAGTGGCAGAAGTTGGGCCGTACGAAGAATGAATGTTCTGCTACTGTCCTCCTTGCATCAGGCCTGGCCTTTTCGAAAATAGATTGCCGTAGAAGAAAATTGCCAAAAAAAAAAATAAGAATGGCTCTAGGTTTATCATCTTGACCTGCCCTTCTCTTGAGCATTAGAGGAAACCGATGTACCCTTTGGACCTCTGAGTCCCAGTTCCAGTGTGCTAACTCAGGGAATGCTTCCCTAAGAAGCCTCAATGTAAATCCACGGATATCGTCCCCCTCAGCTTTTTCTGCAATACCAAGAAGTCGCAAAATATTCCGGCTTATTTTCAAAATCGTCGAGTTTCCAAAGGACATCGGTCATCCTGCTCTCATGGGAGGTCGCCCGTTGTTCCGAGGTTTCCACGGTGGCCTCTAATTGCACAATACGCTCTTCCAGTGCGTTGGTGCGCTCCGCAATCTCTGAGCAGGTTTTATTCACTTTTTGCACCGCACCCTGCAGCTTTTTAGTTGCCAAATGGGCCGTCTTATGCTCTTGACGCGCCTCCATCTGAATTTGTTTTAATGTAGCGTATATTAGTTCCATCGAAGGAGGGGATGCCTGGTTCCCTAGATCGTTACGAGCATTTACATTGGTTTCTGGGTTCAGCGTATGAGTATTTTGGTCATCCTCCATTCTTCTATTGAAATGGGACGCATAGTAATCCCATTTCATCAAGCTTGACTGGCTATTATCTGATGTAATCCCATTATCCTTATCCTTGTCATATCCCCTCACACTCTTCTTCTTTGTGTGACATGATTTACGTTTCTGGGTGTCCGGCTTTACTGAGGGGCTACTACTATCTTCTGTAAGATCATCTTCCGTCTTATCTTTACTGCTGTTAGAGGATACATCAGAATCATCGGTCAGCGAGAAGAACATGTCACCTTCCGGTGTCCCTAGAATTGTGCCTTCATCCGGAGCGGGGCCTCCATGTATCTTTTTAGAGACTGGAGTCTTAATAAGCGTGAAAGGGGCCTGCATTGTAGTATTATCCCCCCCTGCTGGGATATACCCGTCTCTTGAGGCAGCTCTTCTGTTGCTCCGTGTGTGACTGCATCCAAAATATCTGAGCCCCCAAAATCACATCCAATGGTAATAGACTCCTCACCCCCAGGGGAGACCTCATTAAAAGGCCCATAATTTAATGATGTTCCTGCTGCCATTATTATTCATTAAGGCATTAATGCTTTTACCTTTGAGCGATTCCGTTCCCATAGAAGCAGACGATGGACCTCGCCCCGCAAACATCCCCGGAACTGTCGGTTGTTTGGGTCGGGTAGTTTTTTCAGGCCTCCTTTCCCTTGGCTCGGTATCACAGAGTACTTTCTTGGAAGCTCCGCTCTTACACAGTCCTGCCTGTAGAGCGTTGTTTGCAGCCTGACTCGAATTCGGATTCAGGCTTCTCCCCTCAGCAACTGCACGCAGAATCATCAATGCTCCTCTGGCTCCTCCAGGCGCGCTTGGCTCCTTCTGCAAAATTCTTCCTTTCGGCGGCATCACAGCAATAGCAACATCAAAGTTTCTCTTTGCCGTAGGAAGTCCGAAAGAATCACTTTTAGATACTATGTATCGACGAAGACCTTTGGACTCCCGCAGCACCTCGTGTGTTGTCACGAATGCCTCCGCTGTCAAAAGGCGTCTAAAGCCTGCACCGCAAAAAAACCAGCCTCCGTCAGCAGCCTCATCGATTTCCCCCAGTCAAAAACAGCCATGAGTAGATATTAAAGTTTAAATTGCCGCATTTCCCTCTTCACTTCATAACCTTATGAGCACTGGTAAAGAGACGGCTGCCCGCAAAACACTCACGCAGCCGCCATCTTGCATCACCCCTTCCTCACAATACTCCTTATATGTTTCAACCTTACTATTAAAATCAATAAGCACATTATTGATATTTAATACTTTTCATTATAATGGTAAATATTCATTGTTCAATATCATTGTTGTCAATAACATCAGGCTGATCCTGACAAATTTACGATAGATATTGTATATTGTTACCCCTAGGATAGATATATGGTAGCCGGTTATCAGGCCTGTTGTTGGAAAAATTCTTACTCTATCTTATCATTCTATCATTAAAAATAATACTAAATGAGAAGAGCAGAATATTTTCTTTAGGAAAATAGAGAGACATTAACCTTACTGAAGAGTTAACATGATTTAGATTATCAGTGCCTTAACGTCTTAGAAGTCTTTGGCCCTTATGGAGCAACATACTTAATAATACAGGTCTTAAAATACGTGTTGGAAAGTTGTGTTTGAAAAGAATAAAAGAAAGAATAAACTTAATAAATAAGGCATCAAGATTCTAATGAAAGTTCAACAAATACTGTTTTTGAAAGACTTTTAATAGACTTAGACACAACCTGTCCTTTTGTATTTCATTATATAGTGCTAGGGGAGTTAAATGCTATACTATTTCTGGACAGAATAAACTCAATAGAGAAGGCATCAAGATTTTAATGAAAATTTAACAAATACTGTTTTGTAAAGACTTTTAATAGACTTCAACACAACCTGTCCTGCTGTATTTCGTTATATAGTTCTAGGGGAGTTAAGCGCTATACTATTTCTAGACGTCTGATAGTCTTCCATATAAAGCTCCTATCTCCCGCCCTTTTATATTACATTTTGTGGGTAATTTTAACACCCGTTAATTACAATACATAAAAATGATAAAAGAGGTATAGTTTGTGGTATAACAATCATTAATATTATATTACGCCCCGGAGAACAAGGCAAATGGAATAAACCTGGTCACTCTAATTTTCATTGCAGATGCAAGTATGATTACATGACAGTTCACAAAATGCATTTTAAAGTGCACAAAGTAATACTCCAGTACTTTATATTTACTACAAAATGAAATTCTCAAACACATGAATGACCTCTACTCCTCCTACCTTTTCCAGGGGAAGCGGTCTGAAAACAGGGAATAGAATAAATACTACAAAGTAAGTGATTTTCGCACCTGACATCCTTGGTACGGTATTACCCCACACTTTCTAGCCTCAATCCTTCATGTTTTGCAGAATTTGTTCTTGTTGGCTTTAAGATTCTATGCACTATACCACTGCTAACCAGTGCTAAAGGGCTTGTGCTCTCTTCATAAAACATGGTAAAATTGGCCTACATCCTATTGGCACATTTAATTTACTTGTAAATCCCTAGTATTTGGCACTACATGTACCCAGGGCCTGTAAAAGAAATGTTGCGAGTGAGCAGCATCACTCAATGTGCTACCCCCTAAAGTAGCACTTTAAAATATGTCTCAGGCCTGCCATTGTAGTCTGTAGTGCAGTTTTAAACTGTCATTACAGCCTGGCAAAAATAAACCTTTTTTTACCAGGTTCAGCCTCACTTTTTAATGCATATGTCAATATGTTTTAGATAGACCCTAAAAGCTCATAGGGCAGAGCGCATGGTATTTGAAAAGTGGGCCATATGGGTTTAAGTTTTACATGTTCTAGTAGTGAAAAAAACCCTAAAGTCGTTGTTCCCTACTGTAAAGCCTATATCTCCCATCAGCTAACACTGGGATATCCTATTACAGTTAATAGGTGGCAAATATGGACTGGAAGCAGATAGAGACATTGTGTTTAGACTCAAATGAATTGTAATTTAAAATTGTCTCCGAAGGTAAAGTAGTATTTTAAGTCACAATTCTGAAAAAGGAACGTTTAGAAAGATGTCATTTCATGTTCTATGTGTGCCTTCTGCTAATGTCCTGGATCACATGACTGCGGATGGCTGTGCTATAGGGGTTTGTGTATTCCTTTCAGACATTGACAGGCATTGAGAAAAGGGGGGTAGGTGTCGGTAGGGTGGGTCAAGCTTCCAGGATGACTGGGGGAATGGGGGTAGAGCTGTGCCCCCGCTTACACCTCATAAGGCTTGCCTCCAACACACACACAAAGGACACTGACACTAGCCTTTTGGCACCCCCAGACAGAGGAAGGGAAGAACTTTCCAGAACAGAACCCCATGAGGGGGTCGGACAGAGTGTCCCCCCACACACAAAGTTTGGCACCAGTTATATATATTGGTCTTCCAGTACCACTCTTCAGTACACTCCTGAACCTGTGGAAGATTCAGAAGGACTGCCCTGCTGCTCTGCTCCCAGAAGGACTAGTCTGCAGCCTTGCTTCCCAGCTGCTTAAGAGACTGCCCTTCTGCCTTAATAGGGAGGACTGGACCTACTCCTAGAACCCAGGACCATCAGAGTGACTCCAAGGGCTAGTTGGATGGACTCCTGTGTGAGTAACAGGGACATAACAAGCTTCTGAGTCTTTGAACCTCACTGATGTCCATTGCTGGAGTGAGTCCTAACCTCCCAAGTGACGACCCCCAGGTCCTGGACACGTGGAAGTGGTGTTGGTGGTACTGCTCTTGCCTGACCATAAAAGCTGGAACTTAAAAACCGTTTATAGATAAAAGACTGGGAGAACCGACAGAAAACTGGGACCTACCTGCCAACCAATCCACCCATCGTGTATCGTTGGTCGGCCTGACTTCACAGTAGCTCCTGCTATGTCTAACTCCGCCCCTGCAAAACCTTTTCAGCAGGACCTCTCGATGAATGTATCCGGCCTCATAGAGCCCTCTTAGGCTACAGCCCACAGCAATGTTATGCTGGAGAATTCCAACTTCCCAAAAATTGTCTATGTCTGAAGGAAAAAATCTTTATAGTGACCTCCCCCAGTGGCTCCCAAATGACTACACCTACTCCTCGGACACCACCTGCTGCCTTGCCTGGCTGAAGCCTCTACCTTCTCAAAGAATATTTCAAGACTTTGCTAAAGTCTGAATGTAAGCTGAGACTGGCCCAATCCACCAATTGTATGTGGCCTGTTCTTTATGGTGGTGTGCCTTAACTTATAACTTTGACCCAATTTTTGCAGGACCAGATACCAGTTTTTGATGCTTTGATCTTTTAGGCACTAGATTTCACTAAAAATTAAACTAACACTTCATAGAAAATAACCTTAAATGAATTCATTTAATTGCAAGTTTAAGATATTTGTACATTTAAAAAAAAAAAAAAAAAGTTTTTATTGTTTTTGCAACAAAGACAACCAACAGATATAGAATCAGACCGTATATATAGTACATTAGAAAAATCACCGTGCACAGTCAAAGTTATTTCAGATAGGCCCAGGTTAGATACCTGACAATCACCAGTACCGCCCACCCTCCCCTCCACCCCCTTAGCCTCCCTAGCCATCCGAATCAGAGGATTCCTCATCAGAAAGAGGTGGTGGATCACATATGTTACCCCTATACTTGTTCCATGCTCCCCACACTCTGACCCACTTACGAGGACAACCCCGCCTGACAAAAACGGAGCGCTCAGCAAACATAGCCCTATCCATCTCGCTCTTCCATGTTGACAGCAACGGCGTCTCCACCGCTCCCCATTTTTGGGCTATGTTCCGTTTGGCCGTCATGTTCCCAAGCGTCACCCAGCCCTGCGCCTGACGATTGAGATCTGTGGGCTCCCACACATTCAAGAGACAACGCCTGGGCTCCGGCAGCAGCGACACCCCGCACACCTGTGACATCGTGCGCAGCACTCGCCTCCAGAATAGCTGGAGAACGGGACAGTCCCAGATCAGGTGATAAAAGGTGCCCTCCTCCCCGCAACCCCGCAGGCAGAAGGGGTGCAGCGCTCTACCCAGTTTATGTAGCAAGCACCTGGTGAAATATGAGCGGTGCAAAATACGAAGTTGCACCAGCCGCAGCCTCGAGGGTATACCCGCCTCACGTGGCGAGGCCAGCGCCTCCTGCCAGTCTGGGTCATCAAATTCGCCGACCTCGCCAGCCCACCTCTCCCTCAATAGTCCCATAGAGTCCGGCAAATTGTAGACCAATTTACGGTACGTAAAGGACGTGGCCCTCTTAGGCATGTATTCGGTCAACAACCTGTCCTCCAGTGGGGAGGCCTCCGGAACCTGCACACCTGGGGTTAACTGTGTCGTCAGGGCATGTTTCATCTGTAGATAGCGGAACCATTCTGAGGGAGCCAGCTCGTATTGCTGTTGTAAGCGGGCGAACTGGACCACCTCCCCTTTATGTACCACGTCGCCTACCACCGAGATCCCGATGGCGTCCCAAGCATCGAAGCCCTTGCTGTCCCTCAGCCGCCCCAGTCGTTTTGTATCCCAGAGAGGCGTTAGCTTCGTCAGAACTCCCCGCCAACCCAGCCTGGCCTGCGCCGCATGCCAGAGAGACACAGTCTGTCGCAGAGGGCCGATCAGCTTCGGGGCCAACCGGGCATCATATAGTGGAGTTAGCAGACCCCTTTCACCCAGTATATCCCTATCTGCCTTAAACGCGGGGTCTGACTGGGGCGCATGGAGCCATGGTTGATCACCTTAAGCTGCACCGCCCAATAATAGAGCTGGATATCTGGGAGCGCAATGCCCCCGTCGTACCATCCACAAACTCGTTTTGCTTGAGCAATGCGTGCCGGTTTGTTGCCCCAGAGAAGGTTGGAGACCTGCGCCGCCACCGCACGGAAGTAGGTTGGGGGCACCGGGTATGGAGTATTTTCCAGCACATAAAGAAACCGCGGCAAGGCCATCATTTTAAAGAGCGCCGCTCTCCCCACCAGGGTCAAGAGCAACGTTCCCCAGTGCTGCACATCTTGCCTGAGGCGGTCCAATTGAGGGCCCAAGTTGAGCCTGTAAAATTCCTGATGCTCCCGTGTAATGTGCACCCCTAGGTATTTAAACGACCCCTCCGCCACCTGTATCCGGCAGCCCTCCGGCAGTCGAGGGGGGGGGCCCCGCAGCACCAGGAGGACCGACTTCGACCAGTTTATCGTATAGCCGGATGCCCGGCCAAACACCTTGCAGATGTTAAGCAACGTTAGGATAGAGCGCCTAGGGGAAGCTAAGTAGAGCAGTATGTCATCCGCGTAGAGGGAGACGCGGTCTTCCCACCTCGGCGACCAGCGGAGGCCCCGTATCATAGGCTCCCACCGTATCCAAGTCGCGAGAGGCTCGAGCACGAGGGCGAAAAGCAGCGGCGAGAGCGGGCAGCCCTGACGCGTACCCCGCCCCAGAGGGAAATCCTCCGACATATGCGCATTGGCCGCGACATGGGCCAGCGGCTTGGTGTAGAGGAGTCAGATCCAGGCACAAAATTTCGGCCCAAACCCCAGATGTGATAATACCGTGAAGAGAAAGGGCCACTCCACCATATCAAATGCCATGCGGGCATCAAGAGATAGAATGACAGCTGGCTCTTGCAACCGGTCCACTCGGGCCAGCACACCGTGTAAGCGTCTTAGATTGTGTGAGGTACTTCTCCCTGGCATGAAGCCCGCCTGGTCCGGGTGCACTATGTCCGTCAAATGAGGCGTGAGTCGGAGGGCCAGCAGTTTCGCCAGGATCTTGGCCTCTGCATTGAGCAGCGATATGGGGCGATAGGAGGCACATTGGTCCGCCGGCTTACCCGGCTTCGGTATTACCACGATGGTGGCCGTTCGTTGATCTACGGGGAGCTCCCCCACCTCCAGGCTGTGTTTGTACATATTCAACAAGTGTGGGGCCAACATCTCAGGCAGTCGTTGATATAGCTCAACCGGGACGCCGTTGGGACCCAGTGCTTTACCGGGCTGCAACGCGGCAATGGCCACCTGTAGCTCCTCGACCGTGAGGTCGGCCTCCAGGGACTCTCTTGCCTCAGGGGAGAGCGTGGGCATTCGTAGGTCCTTGATATACGTCAGTGCCACCTCCACCGACATGGAGGAAGTGGAGGAATATATGTCACGAAAATGCCCCGCTAGGGTGTGCACTATGTCTCGCGGGTCTGACGTTTTAGACCCCTCGGCAGTGACAAGCTGCGCGATCCATCGGGCTCCGCTGTCGCGCCTGTCCAACCACGCTAATAGTCTGCCGTTTTTATCGATACATTTATTTTTTAACATAAAATTAAGCATAATTACTCCATTTGGGGATCCAAGCAGTAAGGGTAGGCAGGGACGTCTGGGCTTCAGCTGTGGAGTATGAGTTTGAGTTGTTTACCCATGATGTCCTACGATCTATCCTGCTATGGATCTGCAAACTGGGCAAGTTCAACCTTTTCTTCACTTGACTCTCAGGCTAGTGAGGGGGAGCAGTCATAGGTTTCTTAGTAAAGTAGTGTGGGTGTGCTCAAGGTGAGAGGTCAACTGTCAGCTCATAGTCCCAATAAGTTAATGTCCAGCCCAATGCTTATCTTTGCAAGAAAGATTATAAGGGTTTTTCCCTACCTGCTCTGCACCATGGCTGGGAGCAGGCCCCATGGTGGGATATTTTCGCCATGGGCTCTACCCGCTCATGCATCATTTTAAGGCTTGAGGCACAATGACCTCCTAGTTGGCCATATTGCATTCCTTAGTACCTGTCTACTTAGTCAAGCACTTGCAAAGGATTTTGGGGTGATGTCTTCTTGCATGCTGGAATCTCAGTGGGTGTCAGACGCATGAGACTTGTTGAATCAGGGCAATTTACCATGCACATCACCACCAGTTATATCAATCAATCAATCAGAGTACTTGTAAAGCGCGCTACTTACCCGTGAGGGTCTCAAGGCGCTGGGGGAAAGGGGGTGCCGCTACTTCTCGAATAGCCAGGTCTTGAGGAGTCTTCTGAAGGCGAGTAGGTCTTGGGTCTGCCTTAGGTGGGTAGGGAGGGTGTTCCAGTCCTTGGCGGCGAGGTAGCAGAAGGATCTGCCGCCCGAGGTTGTTTGTTGGATGCGGGGGACAGCGGCAAGGGCGAGGTTGGCGGAGTGGAGCTGGCGGGTGGGGGTGCAGAAGCTGAGTCTGCTGTTCAGGCATGCTGGTCCGGCGTTGTGGAGTGCTTTGTGTGCATGAGTGAGGAGCCTGAAGGTGATCCTTTTGTCGACTGGGAGCCAGTGTACATTTCTCAGGTGGGGAGTGATGTGGCTGTGGCGGTGGACATTGACGATCAGTCGGGCGGAGGTGTTTTGGATGCGTTGTAGTCGTTGTAGGAGTTTGGCTGGGATTCCTGCATAGAGTGCATTGCCGTAGTCTAGTCTGCTGCTGACGAGGGCCTATGTCACTGTTCTTCTTGTTTCGGTCGGGATCCACTTGTAGATCCTGCGGAACATGCGTAGGGTGTTGTAGCAGGAGGAGGAGACGGCATTGACCTGTTTGGACATGGAGAGGGAGGAGTCGAGGATGAATCCTAGGTTGCGTGCATGGTCGGTGGGTGTCGGTGCTGTTCCCAGTGTGGTCAGCCACCAGGAGTCGTCCCAGGCTGAGGGGGTGGGTCCGAGGATGAGGACCTCCATCTTGTCCGAGTACAGTTTCAGACGGCTGCTTCTCATCCAGTTGACGACAGCCTTCATTCCCTCATGAAGGTTGGTTTTGGCGGTGTGTGGGTCCTTGGTGAGGGAGAGGATGAGCTGGGTATCATCGGCGTAGGAGATGATGTTGAGGTCGTGGTGGCGGGCCACTCGTGAGAGGGGGGCCCATGTCTACGTTGAACAGCATCAGGCTGAGAGATGAGCCCTGGGGGACGTCGCAGATGATGTCGGTGGCTTCGGATCGGAAGGGTGGGAGGCGGATGCTCTGGGTTCTGCCGGAGAGGAAGGACGTGGTCCAGTCAAGGGCCTTCTCTTGGATTCCGGCTTCTTGGAGATGTGTCTTTAGGGCACGATGGCAGACCGTGTCGAAGGCGGCTGACAGGTCCAGGATGATGAGGGCTGATGTTTCGCCTTTGTTTAGTTGGAGCCTGATGTCGTCTGTGGCAGCGATGAGGGCTGTCTCGGTGCTGTGGTTTCGTCTGAATCCGGACTGTGACGGGTCCAAGATGTTGTTGTCTTCGAGGTGACGGGCCAGTCGCATGTTGATGATTTTCTCGATGACCTTTGCTGGAACGGGAGCAGGGAGATGGGCCGGAAGTTCTTAAGGTCCTTGGGGTCCGCCTTGGGCTTCTTGAGGAGGGCGTTGATTTCGGCGTGCTTCCAATCTTCCGGGAATGTCGCTGTATCGAAGGAAATGTTGATGACCTTCCGTAGTTGGGGTGCGATGGCTGCGTCTGCTTTGTTGAATACGTGGTGTGGCCACGGGTCTGACGGGGATCCTGAGTGGATGGAGTTCATGACCTTGCGTGTTTCGTCGTCGCTGACGTTGGTCCAGGAGGTCAGGCGGTTGGTGCTGGTGGTGTTCGCAGGGGAGGTGGAGTCTGGCATCGTAGGGGCGGTCGTGTTGTTGAAGCTGTCATGGATGTCAGTGATCATGTGGTGGAAGTAGATGGCTAGTGAGTTGCACAGTTCTTGTGACGGCGGGATGTCGTTGCTGCTGGAGCTGGGGTTGGGGAATTGCTTTACGATGCTGAAGAACTCTTTGCTGTCGTGAGCGTTGTTATCCAGGCAGTCTTTGAAGGAGGATCTCTTGGCTAGTCTGATGAGGTGGTGATGTCGGCAGATGGCGTCCTTGTGGGCTGCGTGGTTGCCCGGTGTGTGCTCGTGGAGTCATATCTTCTCCAGTTTCCGGCATGCGCGTTTGGAGGTCTGGAGTTCGTCGGTGAACCAGGCGGCTCTCTTGCTGGTGTGACTGTTGGAGGGTTTCTTGAACGGGGCGAGGGTGTTGGCGCAGTTGTTGATCCACTGTGTGAGGTTGCGGCATCTGGGCTGGTGGGGTCGGTGGGTGGGTTCTGGGCGAGGGTGGTGATCAGCTGGTCTATGGTGACTTTGCTTCAGCTGCGGCGAGGCAGCTGTTGGGTGCGGTGGTTGATTTCTTGAAGGTGTAATGGATGCAGCGGTGGTCGGTCCAGTGGAGTTCGGTGGTGTGATCGAAGGCAACGTGGTTGCCCGTGGAGAAGACAGGGCCCAGCGTGTGGCCGGCAGCGTGGGTGGGTGCGGTGACCAGTTGTCTGAGGCCGAGGTGGGTGAGGCTGTTGATCAGGGTGGTGGAGTTGGCGTTGTTGCTGTTCTCGAGGTAGAGGTTCAGGTCCCTGAGGAGGATGTAGTCCGTGGATGTGAGTGCATGGGAGCTGGCGAGGTCTGCGATGGAGTTGCAGAACTGAGCCCGGGGTCCGGGGGGTCTGTAGACGAGTGTTCCTCTGAGGGTGGTGTTGGGGTTGGTGTGGATCCGGAAGTGCAGGTGTTCGGCGGTGTTGAGGGTGTCGTCTGCGTGGGTGGCGACCTTGAGGGTGGACTTGTGGATGATGGCTATTCCTCCTCCGATTCCGTTGGCGCGATCCCTGCGTGTGATCTTGTAGCCTTCCGGGATGGCTATGGCGATGTCGGGTGCCGAGGAGTCGTTCCACCAGGTCTCGGTCAGGAAGGCGACGTCTGGGGCGGAGGTGTCGAGCAGATCCCAGAGCTCGATGGCGTGTTTGCATGCAGAGCAGGTGTTGAGGAGTATGCAGCGGAGGTGGTTGGGTCCAGTCCTCGTGGGTTTGGTGGTTCTGTCGCAGGTAAAGCTGCCGGTGTGGCAGGAGAAGGGTCCGTGGGTCCGCTTCTGGGCGGCCTGGAAGCAGGTGTGGTTTCGGTCGGCGTTGAGTGCATGAAGGGTGCTCGTGTCGTAGTGGAGTCTGGCGTTCGCGGAGGCCAGGGGTTCTGGCGCTGGGCGCAGTCCAGGCGCGGACGGGCACAGACAGGCTTGCCTCTGGCGCACCTCTGGAATCAAGGATGCCTCACAAGGTGCAACCCAAGTGGAGTATATCTTCTTAGATGTAAAGCGCAGGTGCAAAAGGACCTAGAAACCAGCTTGATACAAATGAAATGGAGTACCAGACTCAGCATAGCCAAGTGGGAGACCCCACGGCTCTCCCACAAAAACTTTGGCACACAGTGATCTAGTCCGGTCTCCTTGCTTTTTTTCTGTGATTATTCGCCTTATCAGTTTGATTTGGTATCAATGAGGGCAAAAGTAGAGTCCTTGGGCTTTAGTACCCAGAAGTGGGATAAGGGATAAGAGTGCGTAAGAAATAAAAAAATCCAGCAGAGGGGCCTTACTGGTAGTTACTCATTGATGCCTTACTCAACAAAGACAGAGCAGCCATACTAAATTCTTGCTGCTAGTTGGCTTGATTCTCCTCATAGGCATTCTTTGTATGCCACCTTGCAGGTCCTTATGTTGGGTTGTCCAAACATGGGGAAGAGCCAATACGCCTGGGATTAGACAAGTATGGACATAGACGATGTGTAACAAGGTTTTCTTTGAGGGAAGGCAACCCCTGCATAAGGCTGCCATACTTGTAAGCCTTAAGTACGACTGGGCTGAAATGGACTCTCCTGTTATAGAACCAAACAGGATGTTACATAATTTAGAGAAAGGGTTCAGCCATCTAAGATTGAGAATAAAGAAATAGAACAAATTCAGAAATACATGAAATCAGTAGTATGTATATACAGTTGATTTTATGTATCTTTTCTTTCTTTATTCCCAGTCCAAATCTAGCACCACTAGACTTCCAGTTACATTCCAATTACATTCAGACATCTGGGTTTCTTCCATAGATAGGAGGCCTTACCTACACACCAAGAAGATCCTACCCCACTGCCGCGAAGACTTGCCTTTGAAAAAAAAAGTACTTTAATCTTAGAAACACTCAATAACATCCTCTACAATAACCAACAAGGCAGTGTCTGTGGGTGCTACAGTTTGCAAGCTCTGCACTCATCCATCTCCATTGCTGTCCCCTCCACACTTTTCTCTGTACCTCTCACCTGACAGAGGCTGTCCCACTCAAGCAGTTCGGTAATTTTGCAGATTCAGCTCCTCATGGGCTGCTCAGCAATACAGCAGATGTATCGCTCGATGTGCCATTCAACAATTCAGCACAAGCAACCACAAATGGCTTTGGCTGATGCTGCCCTGCATGGGCCATTCAGCAATTTAGCAGATGAAGACCCGCACAGACTGTTCAGCAATATGCGATCACCACCCAAGCAGTTCTTCGGGAAGCACTATGTCACAGAGTTGGGGTTCATGCTTGGAAGTGAAAGTAGAAAGTGTAGGCCCTCTGATACAAGGGTCCACCCAGATCGCTCTCTACATGTGTGATTTTTCAGGGCACCCAACATGCACTGTGACATGCTGGACCTCACTAATGCGAGGCAGTTATGATCTTCTCTCTCTCAGCATGCAGATTTCTGGAACTCCATGACAGGTACACAGCTCTTCCAGCAAGGGATTCAGACAGCCTATGAAGTATCCTCAACTGTGGGAGGCTGTCTGTCAGTCAAGCTCAAGCAGTAGTTGTATAGTAGGTCTCTCACTACTCTACAGAGCTGTACCAAACAGATACCACTGGAACATTCTCAAAGCCTACACTATGGCAAAAAATTATTTCTCAATGTACATCCACTTCTGCCCGCTAACGAGTAGTCTGCAAATGAGAAAGTCCACCAGATGATTTCTAACCTAACAGATTGAGCCAACATTGCTCCAACTCCTTTTCTGAGCCATTCATCTGAATTATGGCTAGCTGACTGTAGTCTGGAACCTTCAGGACATGTGCATTTCACTGTGCTCTCTTCAGTTCCCATAACTATTCTGACACTCAATAATACGTCATATCTTTGGACTGCTTCATGGATATCAGGGGTGTCAATTGGGCAAACATGGGCCCACAGGTGTCCATAAATTTCTATAGTATCTAGTGAGTCCTAAAAAGGCTCTGTGAGAAAGTGCCCTCTTTCTTGCATGGTATGCCCCCACTTTTTGCTGAATTGCTGAT
Organism: Triturus cristatus; assembly: GCF_964204655.1. Taxonomy (NCBI): domain Eukaryota; kingdom Metazoa; phylum Chordata; class Amphibia; order Caudata; family Salamandridae; genus Triturus; species Triturus cristatus. Next base: position 427,503,270 of record NC_140590.1, on the reverse strand, counting down.
GTTCTTTGATTGAGTGTGCCCTGGGCACCTGCTAATCAGGTACCCAGGGCCTATGTTCCTTCCCTAAAACTGCATTGAAGCCAAAACCCAATTGGCATCTCTGGCCACATGTCAGCCCCTGGTGAATGGTACCATAGGTACCCAGGGCACTGTGACCAGAGAAGGCCTCTAAGGCCTGCAGCACTTATTGTGCCACCCTTAGAGGCCCGGTACCCTGACACTCACACACTGCCTTTGCAGGCTGCGTGTCTTGGTGCAGAACAAAGTGAAGGTTCGACATGGCACACATCCCTGTGTGCCATACCCACAAACCACTGCCCTGGCATACATCAGTCACCCCACTAGCTGGGTGCCCTATGCCAGTGGTGAGGGTACAGGTCCATGAGCTCTGTACCCCTACAGTGCCCAAGTCCATTCCAGGGCACTGTAAGTGCAGTGCTGCCATTAAGAGTATATGGTGCTGGGAGTTTGTCATTACGAACTCCACAACACCATAATGGCTACACTGAAGACTGGGAAGTTTGTTATCAAACTTCTCAGTACATTAAACCCACACTGATGCCAGTGTAGGATTTAATGTAAAATGCACAACAGAGGACATCTTAGAGATGCCCCCTGAAACTGGACCAACTTCTAGTGACTTGACTGAGTGGCTGCCTAGGCTGCCACCACCAGACATGTTTCTGGACCCCTGGGTCAAGAGCTGCTGCTCTCGGGGGCCTGAAACAATGCACATCCTTGGACGTGGTGATAAGCCTCCTCCAAGCCTCACCAAGGAGAAGCTTCAAAGGTATGCCGTCTTTGTGAGCCTCTCCAGACCATTTGCTGCTTTCAGCAACTGGTCCCCACTGGTTCTACCCCCCACTTTGGGAAGGAGAACCAGCAGGAAAAACAAGTGAGGAAGACAGGTGTGCCCACCTTTGCCAACTCCACCCCTCAGGTGGGGGAGGCGAGGTGAAGCACTACCTCAAGTTCCCGCCATCTCGAGGATGGGGGACCTAGCCAACAAGAGACAGGCTCCTGCCCCCCTCCCACTGGAGAGTGGCAGAATAGGGTGTGTATCCACTCCAGGGAAGGGACCCATTGGCCCCTGCCCTTTACCTACTTGTAACGCCCCTATATTTAGTATTTAGGGGGCACCCTGAACCTTGCTTCCTCAGATCCAGCCTGTAAACAAGAAGAAAAGAAGAAGAAGGATCGAACAGCCGTGCAGCCAGCTAACAAGAGGACGACGCCCTCTGACTTGGCCCCAGCCCTACCGGCCTGTCTCCCCTTGAACCTGCTCCTGCGAAATCCCGGTGTGTCCTGCAGCCGGCAAACTCAAAAACCCTGGAGGACCTGCCTGCCTTCACTTCCAAGACTGCTTCTACCGTGAACACCGGAATTGTTCAAACTGTAGCTTCTGGCTCCAGCTGGATACCACAAATCCAGCCCACTCTGCACCCGCCAAACCCGGCCCGAGCTCGAGTGGGAAAACACAACGAGGAGTTCCCCCCGGCGATCTTGACCCAATATCTGACGACCCCTGACCTGCCTCAAGCCTCCAGCCGACACATGCAGCCTAAATCCGGAAGGCACCCCTGACCGCCACCCAGAGCTGGTAAGAAGATCCAAACCCAAAAGGCACCCCTGCACCCTACGCCCCACAACCTTGTGTGCCCAAACCAATTGTGCCTAACCAACCCTTAACTTCCCAACTTACATTTTGAAGTGGTGGTCGCACCCAGAAGTCCTTTGTCTCCCTGCCTGCAGTGCTTTTGCAAACCGAAGGTTCTCCATTGAAAACAACAGGGCACCTGACCTTAAAACAGCACCCTGCACCCGGCTGCCCTAGTGCCGCTGAGGGTGCACCTTTGATGCTAATTTGGTTCCCTATTTGAACTGACCTTCAGCCTAGGAGCTTTGCTCCCACAACCCAGTGGCCTGCTTGCCAGCAGCCACCAACCGGAGTCCCCCTATCCCCCATTGGATAACATTGAGCCTCAACACTCGGCACCCAGCCTCCCTAGTGCCGCTGAGGGTGCAACAACAGTGCATCACTGACCCTGAGGGACTCCTGAGCCTAACCCCAGAACCTTAACTCCCACAGCTTATTACTTACCTGAGAACCGTTAACCTGTTTTCCCTCCATAGAATAACATTGACACTTTTTCTCTAAAAAGTTTGAAATCTAGAAATGATCTTTAAAAATCTCACAAATAACCAAAACGTGTTTACTTACCTGTTTGCAGGAAATGTCCCAGTGCTGAATCTAGGTATCCAGCACTCAGTTAGAAAAGTAACGTGAAAAGTAACTTACCTGCAATTTACTGTAAAAGCCTATTCATTTCAATGTACTGCATTTGCTAAGTGTTGCAGACTACTGCTCCCCTGTAAATCAAACAAAGTACAATTTCTAATGCATTTTCAAACTGTTCTATATTCAGTAACTTAGTTCTAAAAATAAAACAACAATATATTTTTATACAAAAACATTTGGCCTAGAGTTCAGTTCTTGAGAGTGTAAATTCATTTGCTGAGTGTGTAGATCAAATGCTTAACACTGTCCTGTGATACTGCCTTACTGCTCGACCACTCTACCACAAAAAGAGAGTAAGGTTCCATCTAACTTTAACCTCTGCCTACCTCTGGGGACGCTTGGACTCTATACACACTATACCTCATTTGGGTGTAGTATATATAGAGCCAGTTTCTTACATGCTCTAACTTGGGTCTGTGTGGTGGGTGTCTTCCACCCTAACACACAATCAATCTTAGCAATCAATGAGGAAAAAAAGTTGGTTACCCAGTTGGAAATCACAGTCTTATGTAATCCAACCACAGCAAAGATGATTAGAGGTGCCCAAGCTAATGCGTTTGCAGTTTCACTTCTCATATGTATTCCCTTCGGATACCTGGTGGCATGATCCACCACAAAGAAGATATAATGGTTGACTGATTCTGAGGGAGAGTGGTAATATGGATCAACAATGTCAATTCCCACTCACTCAAACAGAACACTTACCACTGGTATAGGCACTATGCAGCCTTGGTCTTAACTCTTGACTTACCACTCAATTGGCATCCCTGCCCAGATAACCCAATCTATCCTGGCTACTTCTAATGCCTGAGTTCCCTACTAAGGGCACTACATGGGCTAGTGATATCTGTGAATTTGTGTGCAGTAGAGGAACCAGTGGTTCAAGGTTCGCAAGCTCATTATAAAAGTCTATCTTCCTAGCCAAAATTGTGGGCTTACTTCCGAAGACGTACAAGTGTAGGACACTCAACTTGTACCCAGCAGAATTCCTCATGTCTTGTATAATCCAGCAGTTAACAAACCCTGCTGTTCTGGCACTGCCCCAACACTGAATCCATTTCCTGTGTCTTATCCTTGTTTCTGTCTGGAGAAGAAGCTATAAATGCCACAGGATGTGCTTTCTCACTCAGTGTTGCAAGGTAAGAGTATTATGAGGTATGGAAGGGGGGTCTTACCATGTAATCCTAGCACAATACACAAAGATTAACCCCGGGTACCTTCTTGTACACCTTCTCTTTTTTTTTAAATGTTCAACAAGTTTTATTTGAGATCAAATTCATCATACAACATTGGGCAAATATCAGAACAATATACAAGAACAATTAAATTATACGGGATAAAATGCCATTAAACATAGTAGAAAGGCGTTTACAAATTTTTAGGATTTATAGGGAAAAACAAAAATAGGATGAGGGAGGGAAAAAGAGGGAAGAAATAAGTTATGCTCTACAGCTGAGAATTTAATAACAATAACATATGTATCAGAACAAAAGGAATGTAGGTTGATATGTATAAATAGAATTACAATAATAAATATTATAAAAAGAAAAGAGAAAAAAGGCAAAGAAGTAAAACTGAAAATCATGGAGGCTGGAAATTTTCAGAACAATTATGGGATATCTGAACAATAGAGCATTTATTTAAATAAACAGTTAGGGGCCGATTCCGATCTCGGTCGGAAGGGCACCGAATCGGTTTCGGCTGGAAAAACTACGAGCCGTACACGTGTTTTCCGGCTGACTCGTACAGCTGTACAAGTGAGCAAGTACGATGCAAGCTACATGAAAATTACTGACCGAGTCGTTTCCGGGTCTGAACCACTCCGTATGTCCTGGTCGGAAGCTAACCGTGGCGTGCAATGGATGCGATTTACAACCGAGCCAATACGATGCACGCGTTGGACAGCCTGTGCGAGCTGGAGTGTCCGGCTTGCAAAAGCTCCCGGAGTCGGACTTTGGGGGTCCGCGTTGGACCCCCTGACACCCGCAGCCCTACGACTTGGACACAGGGGGAGACCTATGGGTGTCCCCAGCACAGGCATGTACGGTGCGGGTGGCACCGACGCATACCTACTGTAGGGGGCGCACTTGTTCGAGACATACCCATTCAGTCGATGGAAGCCCATGTACGTGTCGTACGACCGGCTCCCATTGACTTCTATGGGAGTCCGACCGAACCGAGTCCGACAGCATACGTGCACATCGTACTCGCTCGGTCGGACTGTAGGGGTCCGGCTCGGTCGGAAAACACTCCGGATCCGACTCAGTCGGAGTGCTTTCCGACCCGGATTGGAATCGGCCCGTAGTGGTAACCAAAATATATCTTTATTTCTATGTGGATTATGCCAGGATGCGAACACAGTATCCAGTCTATGGTAGGGGCATAAAGTGTTCCACCAGGATTTGACTGAGAGCTTGTTTGAGCATTTTCAATTAAGTGTAATCTCTTGAAAGGCTATGGCTAACATGATGTTGAAAAGTCCCCGCTCATGAGATAGTAACCCAAGTGACTCTGATAGACTGCCTATAAAGAGGATGGCTGTTGATACGGGAGTGTGGAGATTAAAAATAGTTGAAACCCTAGACCAGATTTGTCACCAAAATGAGGCTACATGAGGACAAGAAAAAAGGAGGTGATATAAATCAGCTAATGGATGATCACAGGACCAGCAAGTTTTGTTATCAGAGTGTGTAAAAGTAGTAATGGAGATAGAAGTAAAAAACAATCTACGGTACAGAAAAAACATAGATTGAGTGGTGGAAGCAGATCTGGAGATTTTTAATGATCTGATCCAGATCTTGTTCGAAAAGTCAGTGCTCCATTCACAACCCAGATCCTCTTTCCATACAAGTTCAACCTTAGTTTTGGCTCGTTCTGGATCAGCAGAGTTGAAGAATTTATAGATAAGAGAAGCCTTTGGAAGTAACGATAAAAGTTTGATAAGTGGATCTTGCGTAGATAGGGAGTCTTCAGGGGGAAGAGAATAGAAAATTTCTCTAATGGTTTCCATCAGTAACAGTAATTGTGCAAAAACGAACAAGGACATTGAAAAGTAGTTTGAAACTGGGGTAAAGAACAGGGGGAAATACCATCATAGGTATCTTGAATCCAAATGATACCCTTAGATCACCAAGATCTCCAAAATAAGGGTCTGTTGTTAATGGTAAGAAGGCGATTGTGCCAAAGAGGAGAACGTAAAAATTTATTTTTGGAGACTAACTTTGGTTGACAATTAGGTCATAGTAATGAGCAAGTGTGTTTAAATAGCGGGAGAGATGTGAGGCTAGCTTTGGCGGTAAAAGCAAGGATCTCTGAGAAAGAGAAAGGGGAGAAAATGCAATGTTCAATATTGACCCATAAGGGAGTTAAAGAGGAGACATCTGCATGAAGCCAATAACAAGCTTGGAGACAAAAGGCTTAATGATATACTCTAACGTTTGGGAAATTTACACCTCCAATAGATTTTAACTTCCTGGGGTGAGATAAAGAAATTCTAGATTTTTTACTATTCCATAAGAATTTAGAAAGAAGGTAATCCAGCTTTTTGAAATAAATAGAGGGAATATGAATAGGGAGTATTCATAGAACATATAACACCAGAAGGGTGACCATCATCTTAATAGAATCAAGAAGTCCCCACCAGGAAAGAAAAAGAGGGTTCCAGTTTCTTTCATATTTATTGTGATCAAGTCTGGAATAGAATTGGTAAACCATACACCGAGGTATTTAATTTTTGAAGTATTCCAACAAAATCTTGTTAGATCAAAATGATGTTTAGAGCAATATTTGGTAATAGGAAGAATTTCTGTTTTGTCAGAATTAATTTTGTAACCTGATACCGCTGAAAAATTTGAAATTTCTTGTAATAAAGTGGGGAGAGAAGATTCCGGATTGGATATAAAAAGTAAGATATCGTCTGCATATGCAGAAAGCTTCAAGTGTCGGTCTCCATATAGTAACCCAGAAATGGAAGTGTTCTGGCAGATGTGAGATAAAAAGGGTTCCAGAGATAAGATAAAAAGAAGAGGAGATAAGGGGCAACCCTGTTAGACGCAACGGTGAAAGGAAAATCGTTTTGAAATAAGTCCATTGACAATAGTAGAGGCAGCTGGTTCGGTATAGAGTAATGAAACCAAGGAAATGTATTTAGGCCCAAAACTATGCCAGCAGAGTGATTTAAATAAAAAAGACCAATCAACTCTATCAAAAGCCTTTTCCACGTCAATAGATATTGTAGCTAAAGGGATAGGATAAAGTAGATGATTTATTTAGAACATTAAAGAATAGCCAGGAGTTATCAGATGATATTCTGCAAGTGAAGAAACCACACTGTTCTGGACCAATTAAATGAGGTAAGAGTGATTCACGGTGCAATGCTAATATATTAGCGAAATATTTTTTAATCTACATTTATGAAAGAAATAGGGTGATAATTTTTGCAGAATTTCGGATCTTTACCCTCTTTATGAATAAGGCAGCCTCCAAGAGAGTACCGCTTGCTGCACCTGTAGTGCAAAAATATTGAAAAAGATTAAAGAGTTTTAGGAGTAAAATATTAGAAAAATGTAAATAAAATTTGACGGAAAACCCATCTGGGCCTGGAGATTTGTTTTTCTTTAATGAGCCTAGGGAACTAGTAATCTCCTGGATCGATATATCCGAATCTAGGGAGTTGAAGTCGAGACCTGAAGATGAAGAGGGAGAAAAATTGCTAAGATACAAGTCGATAAGAGGGGACGTGCTGAAGATTCCGGAGTGCGTAGGTTTTCGTTGAAGGAGGCAAATTCATCCAAAATGTCATGGTCCTTAAAAAGAAGTTTCCCATCTTCTGATTAAATGGAATCTATCAGAGTTATTTGTTTTCTGGATTTGAGGTAATAATCTAAAGGAGAACATACCTTATTACGGCCTCCATAGTATCAGGCGCTACTACGAAGAAGAATAGAAGAAGCATTGTCTGTAGAAATCTTATTAAAATCCGACTTTGCACAAACCAGCTCCTGCCGAGTGGAATCTGATGAGGGGGCATAGAATTGATGTTCCAAGCGTTTAATGTTATCGAGTAGGACTTTATGTTGAGAAAGTGCTTGCTTATTTTTCCTAGAAACAAAGTGAATGATGAAACCGCGGGCAGCAGCTTTAAAAGCGTCTCACACCAAGGCAGAAAAACAGATGAACCTTCATTAAAAGAGAAAAATTCCTCTGCAAAAGAGGTAAAGGAGGAAGAAAAAACTGAATCTGGTAGAAGGAAGTTGTTAAACCTCCACCTGGAGGACCTGGGTTGCGGAGGGAGCAAATCAGCAATCACCGGTGCATGATCAGAAATCAAAATAGGTTCGACTGAGGACGAAATGAGATTTTGAACAAAAGGTTTAGACAGAAAAAGGTAATCTAATCGGGTTAAGGAGCCATGTGGAGGGGAGTAAAAGAAAATTCTGTTTGATCTGGGTTACATAATATCCAAGCATCTACAAGATGTGTCTGTGCAATGATACTGTGAAATTGTTTGTGAGCTTTGTGAGGGATAAAACGTGTCTGAGACTTACGGTCAATAAATGGGTCCATGATCTGATTGTAATCGTCCCTTGGATCAAAAGTTCATCTTTGTGCTGTAGACATTTGTTTGTAATAGTAGGCCAGAAGGAATAATCTGGTTGAGTTGGACCATAAATATTGCAGACAGTTAAAGAGATATTATCATTAATAAGTAATTTAACTAAAATCTATCTACCATCTGCGTCAATTTCTTGCGATACAACAGAGCATTTCAACTTTTTATGGCATAAAATAATAACACCATTTTTCTTTGTAGTGCTAGGAGAAACATGAACTAAACCAACCCTGTTACATTTGAGTTTAAGAGCATCAGCCTCCAACAGATGGATTTCTTGTAATAAAGCTAAATCAGGATTGTAAGAAGCTAAATGAGAAAGAATTCTCTGCCTTTTTATAGGGTAAATAAATCCTTTTACATTCCAAGTAACAACTCTGAATATAAGAAAATAAGCAATATATATATAGAACAAGAGAACCAATAATAATGCTACATTGAAGAATACATTCCATTTGACAACTCTGAATGCAAGAAAATAACTTAGATGTCAAAACTATGGAGTTGGCATCAGTAATAGAGTATAGAAAGAGCAAGAGGCCAAGCCAAAGAGTAGAGAAAAGGTATTTTTGAGAGAAAAGAGGGAACGGTAGAACAGAAAATTGCATTATATAGTACAGGAAAGAAAAGGATATCTGCAGAGCGAAAGTAAAAAAGAAAGTAGAAAGAGAATGGATGAAAGGAAACAAAAGATAGAAAAGGGAAATATGAAAAAGGGAAATAGAAAGCCAAAACAGAAGACAGTACATATCCAAAAAGGACGACTGAAGAAATATACCTGTAGGGGACAAGAACGAAATAACACTGGGGTGGTGACAACACACGAGAGAATGACACGTTCGGGACGGGGGAATCGGAGCCACACCAGGGGCAAAGGAGATAACAATGAGGAAACGGACCAAACATGCTAAGTACATCATACGAACCTGCAAGGATACAAAAAAGAACAATATAAGAAATATCAAATACTTATCGTCTAGTAAATAGAAATATAATAGAGAGGCACAACATAGAACCACAATTCAAAAACATTTAAAAAATACAGTGGTTACAAGTAAGCAAGTACAAACTATTCAACCATTGGGAGAACCAGCAGTGTCCATGTTACTCAAAGTGTGAGAATGTATGAACTTCTGAAGTTCTGCAGGATCTTCAAATGACACAGTATTATTTTGGAAAGTCACCTTGAAAGTCCAAGGATGAAGGAGGCCATAAATGGCTCCAAGAGAACAGAGAGGAGTTCAAAGGTTGATAAACTCCTTTTTTCTAACTGCAGTGGTATTAGAAACATCCTGAGAAAGGAACACTCTTTGGTCCGACCATGAAATTTGACGTTTCGCCCTAGCTGCAGACATAACCGACAGTAAGTCAGTAAATTTTAAGAAGAGAATGATCACACCTCTAGGCTTGGTTGGAGATGTAGACAACGAAGGGCGAGGACCAAGTCTGTGGGCTCTCGGTATGTTGAGCGAGGTTGAAGAAGGCATATCCAACAACTTTGGCAAGAAGGAGGAGAGAAAGGAGACAGGCTCATCTCCTTTCAAAGCTTCAGGCAAACATAAATGCGTAGATTGTTTCTCCTGTTTTAATATTCCGAATCCTCAGTGTGCTTTTGTAGCCTGTGCACCTCTCTTTCTAAAGAATTAATTCTCTGAGTTTCGCCTTGGACAATTGAAAGTTGCTGTTCCATTACAGATACTCTACTTTCCATTGAAGGCCACTTTTCGTCTAGGAGCTGCATTTTACTATTTGCTTCCTCTACAAAAGGATGCAAAGCTCAAATCTTCTCCAGCAACACTTCCAAGGAAATAGGTGGAGATGACTTATCCGGAGAAGGAGGGTCATGTTTCAACTGTTTTGATGCTGAAGAAGGTCAAGAGGTCATATTTATTGCAGACTGTGATGACGAAGTATGAGCAGAAGCTACACCAGCCATTTCTTCAACAACAGATGATCGCGCTGCTACTGATGAGTGAGAAACAGATCTTGTTGAAGACTGTTCTTTAGAAATAAATACAAATTGTGTTTTTCTTGATCTACCCATAAAAGGGGAATCGTATAGCTGAGTGGAGATAGTAGAAGCAAAGTTCTAACAGTAGTTGTTCCTCAAGATACCCTCACAAAGTATCATATAACTTCCTTGATATTAAACCTCCCACAAATAAATACTGAAAAATATAATATTAGGCTGAAATGCAATAAACATCAATAACAAGGCAGTTAGTATGTTGCAGCTATCAGGGCATAGTCAGAATAGGGTTGGAAATCAATAAACAACGCGGAAATTCCTTGTTTAGGAAGAGTTGAGGTTCGTTGAGTAGAGGATATTTCCCAAGATCTTGAATTAAAATTATGAACACCTCAACACTTAAGAGCCTTAAAAAGAATCATTAAGGACATATAGATTGACCTGAAGGACCATGACTTATTTAGATCCTTAGGTTGAGAAATGAGGTTGCTGGGGTTCCCATAGTGCCACAGAAATTAAGGAAAAGAAAAAATGACAGAAAAAAGCTTCTCAGCGTGCTGAATGACAGGCACTTATTTGTATAGGAAGAACAAAATGGTGGTCTTTCCATGAGGAGACACTCCGATATAAAAAAAAAATGAAGAGAAGCGCAGCGCGTCTCATAAGAGAAAGAGTTATTTGATTCCTGGGTTGAAACAGTAATCTCCCCAGAATTTATATGTCACAGAAAGAGCCTTGAGGAAAAAAGACATTCTGGGTAGAGGTACATAAATCCAATCCCAGATTAAGCCATGTAAAAAGGCTGCAGGCGTTCCATATATCTGCAGAGGTTCAAGAAAAAATGTCAGGAATGGTTTTCCCTGCATGCTGCATGTCAGGCATTTACTTACAGTGGAAGCCAAAATGGCAGCCGTTCTGAGGTGGCCGTGACAACATGAAAATTGAAGAGGAGCACTTCGTTATTACAAGCTGCTCATCTTATTGCCACCAGGTTCCGCTGCAGAAACAACCATTTTCCAATGATGAAAGGGTGCGAAAATGCACCGGCAGACCGCAACTCGTTCCCGGTGCGGGGGAGCTCCTTGCTCAAGCGGCCATTCCCAGTGGCACCGAAGCCACGCCCTTGTACCTTCTCTTGATCCTGGTAGAGTGGCAAACAGCAGACAGACTACTTAGAGGAACATGTGTTAAGCATTTCACATCACTGACATGGGTTATACGTAATTGACACGATTCGAGTGGAATTTGACAATAAATGAAAACATAGCTCTAATTTCGTATCTATTTTGTGACACCAAAAGAAATCTGTACATACAGGATAACCAGAGTTATCAATTTTTAAGCTTTAAATAAACCAGTACTATACAGTGTAAAATATTAACGTTGCGGTTAATGGGAAAAACACATATATGCTAATGGACACTTAGAGAGTGAGTTCAGCCTAACCCACGCAGGGTTATGGTCTTGTGAGTGGGAAGGTAGAAGCATTAAGAGTCAGACCAACCATGCAGAGACGCTATTATCTTCAAGTGGAATGTATAGAGCCCTGCACCCTGAAATCAGTTCACATTCATGATAGTTGGCATTTTGTATGATATGATTATTTCTAGACAGCATTCGTTTACAAATGTTGTGCATTAGAATGATTGTAAACATGAATGGCCAACACTCAAATAGGCCCTAATCATATTATTGAGCTTCCCTATCCTATTAGTCTAAAACCTAAGTTGTAAAATCATTGTTATATTGGTTCTCTGAAACATTCCAAGCCATGTAAACCCTCACGGCTTACCTTATCGTGCCATCAGGTATGAGGTTCAGCATCATATTTCAGCATTCCCTTCAGCACTCGGTCTTTGTGTCTCACTCCGCACTAAAGCCAGGATCTTCTCTACCTGTCGTTTGCATGGTGTTCTATGGAGAGAGCAAGGGTCAGCTCATGTTTGCCACTTATATAATTAATTAGAACATTTGAAGATGCTTCTTGTTCCACATATTTTCAGAAGCTTGCTGCTGCTTTTCTTTCTTCTTCCTACGAGAAGGAACACACAAGGTCAGTTCCTCTTGTAGTCATATCTCATCAACTACATTCATGGACATTTAGCCTTCTTTCTAGGCCCTGTACTTTCACCATCCACTGCAATTATTTTGCACAGTGACCATGTGGTCATACAAACAGACCTCTACTGTATATAAAATTAACAATCCACTTAGAAGCCTTGCTACACACATCCATTAAGCTGTGGGTAACAAAGGACAGACCACCAGCCCTATAATCCTCGAGTGGAAAGATATTGGCAGCAAACATTCTTCACCTGCCTGTAAAAGCAGTGGTTAGGCCTCCCAGCACTGCCTTCAGTACAGCTATGATGCATTTCTCAGTGAAAAGAATAGGCAATATAACAGTTCATACATTTCTGGCAGAAACAAGCCAATTACTTACAACTCTGCACCTTCTACCTGTCCTTCACCCAACAGGTCTCTGACATTTAGATCGGTCACAGCTAAATGCTGTTCTAAGCTCACATGTTAATCGATTCTCCTCCAGCCTTAAATGATCACTGGCTGTAAAACATATGAACTCAGCTAACTTCAATATTTTTTAAAAAAAATCTTCGGTTTGTACTTTTTAGGTAGGACAAATTGTATTTGCTGAAGTGGGCTGTATCATAATTGAAGGAAATTGTAATTTTACTCACACCATGCAGTGCTTGCCAAGGTGTGCAGACCCAAAGGTCCAGAAGGGCAAAGAACAGAGGCCACACCAGGGCACATAGCATTTGCCATAGCTGCAAGAATGTTAAATTATTGTATTGCACATAAATGTGCTTCTAGAATGAAGTTGAAGAACATACAACACAGTAAAGTGCAATGTAAACTGGAGTGCAGTGTTAAGACAATCTCTAGAGAATGGTCTAGAACAAGTATTCTACAAAATCATGCTGTGATCCTCACAAATTTAGACAGATGGTATTTTGATATTCTGATGGAGATGGTTGTCTTTTTCCGAATGTGGCATGGCGACACGCTCACCATATCAAAGACACCTAGTGGGTTACAGCATGCGTTGTCTTCATTTGAAGATTTCTGAAAGGTTAGAGGGTTAAAGATAAACGCAAAAAAAAATAAACTCATGATCTTTAACAAACATCGATCTTTTAGGGGCAAAATTGTTATGCAGGCTGTACCACTAGAGCAAGTGGATGCCTTTACTTAGTTAGGCATCACCTTGGAGATAAAGATCATATGGAGGCCCCACATTGAAACAATGGCATTAAAACATAGACAACTGGCGGGAGCCCTAAACAAAGAATTTAGTCCATCTCTGACTAAACTAGTAGGCCCTGCATTAAAGATTTATAATGCAAAGGTGGTGAGCTCAGTTGTGTATGGCTCGGAGCTTTGGCGGTTTGAAAATATGACAAAGCTAGCTTCTGCTGAAAATAGGTTCCTACAAACAATCACCAGTCTCCCCATAAGCACCCCCTCTCTCCCACTGCTTAGTGATATGGGAAGGCATTTGCTGGTTGATTTAGCTAGGCTTCGTCACATATTATACTGGTGTAGAATATGGAGTACCCCTGAGCTGACCAACTATGCAAGCGGTCTTAAGGATGTTTTAGAGGCAGACCGCTTTCATAAAATAGGCTTGCACTGGTGACAATGGGCCTGTCCAATTTGTGGACAAACCATCTAGTTTGCAATCTCTATCCAAAGAAGCTTTAAAGAAAAGGTACTGAGAAATGGTGGTGTAGTGTAGTTCCTATTTCCCTTATAGGCTCTGCGCATTGGAATAATATACACCATAGTTTGTGCATAGGAATAAGGTCAGTATGCTCCTATCGAGTACATTAAACTTAAATACTTGTGTGTGCCAGCTAACTCAGAGGTCACTAGAAACTTCTCGAATAAACAAGAAGGGATTATTTTCTGACAACCACATAAACATGACAACTTTGTTTCCCTTAGAATTGGAATGCGTCTCAGAATCGTGGAAACAATAGATAACAGTTTCACTCAGTCAATCGTGCATGCTTAGTTTCTTCAGAGTTACACAAGAATAGATAGATGGGCGTTTCAATAAAAGGGATTTATTGAACAGTCTTGTTTCTCGTTTAAGAGATATGAGCTGTTACAATCATTAGACAGTAGGCAAGATACACTACGCACAGCGTAAGCAGTAAGAAGAAATAATACTGCAATAGCATTGTTTTTTAGCTATGACATATATTCATATATACATACATAAATAACACAGGCTAAAAAGTGAATACTCGTCTGGTGCTTCTAAGTAGTTCTACCCTGGTGTACCTAACCTAAGTGTAGTACGAGGTAAGACTGGGTGCTCTTTTCTATAGTATGGTATATACTAAGTTTGTATGCCAAGAGTCCCTCTAGGTTCTAGTCCGCTCCATACCTTTAGAATGAGAGAGGTGGGAATCTCTTTCTGGGTCTCAAACTCTAACACCCCGCGAAGGGAGTCAGAACACTGGAAGCTGGATTCTCTGCGAGCAGGTATGACAGCGTCTGGTCAGTGAGTCAGGCTCGGATATGGTCTCTTCCAAACTTGCCGTAGCGAACCGTGCCGTCATGTTGTGTCGAGCCGTGCCGTGGTTTGCCATGGTAAGGGAAGGGATATTTATACCTGGAAGGTGCTTAGGAATGCTAGCATTGACGTAAAGTCGGGCAAAGGAAGACGTCATGGATGAACCCCTAAGAAATAGCAGTTCATGCATAATAGATTGAGAAATCAATAATCCTAGCTAGGGAAAGTCCCGATGGCTTAAGGGTCTGGTTTCTAAGAACTCGTTGTGACGTGGGATAGACGGATGTAGGTGACCATGCCTGTATTTGGATAGCATGGCTAACGCCTAAATAAGGACTGGGTTTCTATGCCTAAATAAGGGCAATGCGAATTGTGCCTATATAAGGACATGATTCAGGGGAACCTATGTACGGGCATCTAAATTGAAACACAACAGTGGGGCTAAATAGCATCAGTTCAAGTGACAGCACTACATTGACTGGGAGGTTCATATTAGCAAAACCCTGCCCTCGTTTTGAACCTTACTGGGACATCATATCCAAGCCCCTTGACCGTAAACTTTATTTTAAATTTAGAGTGGGTAGGCTGCCCATATAATCCTTCACTGCAAAATGGACACCATTGGGAGACAACGAGTGCCCACATTGTATTGAACATGCAGAAATGTATTCACATATTCTCTTTGTTTGTCGTGCTTATGCAGTTCCCCGTAAGATCTGGCTAGTGCCGACATGTAAGAACCTGGGCACTAGACAAAGTAGAGAAGCCCTGAGAATCTTGACAATGGACACCTCACCATGCTATGCAATTCCCGTAGCCAGATTTCTAAGGTGGATGTGGTGCATTAGATTAATATTTGCAGCAATTGAGAATAATCAAGTGCCTGTATCAGTTGGTTTTTCGTTTACTGGGACATTGTCTTGATCTCCTTGTGGGGAGCTATTTAAACTCTGTTGTTTACGCCAAGCACCTGTCCTGTTTGCACTTTTTGACATATCCATATCCTTTATTCTTGCTGGTGTTTTAACTACATGCCTGATTTTTTAATCTGTTGTCTAGAGATAATATTGTTACTTGCATGACTCACGGATTGCCCTTTTTTGAGTTGAGGCTCCCAATTTATCTGAATACTATTTTATTTTTCAATTTGTGTATTCACTGTTTTTTAGTGTTTTAGTAATCGACTTGACTTGGACGTTTAAGCTTTATCTCCGATGAATTGATAATTTTTGAATTTGAATGTATCTGCCTGAAGGATATATCTTTTTTGATAATACTCTGTATTTTATGCTGTAAATGTTTTTATGACAAATCTGTCGAAATAAAGCTCTTTTAAATTGAATTGAATTGACATTAATTGAACATGAGGACTAACAACAGAATATAGCCCATTTAACTGGTAAATTTCAGCATTACTTCTTCAGAGATTAGCATCTCTAATCATTGGCCGGGCGTAGGGTGTGCAATGGACTCACTCGCTCTCATTCGGAAAGAGCACTCACTTTTAAAAGGGGCCCCTATTTGAGTGTTATTGATGATGTTACTCTAGATGTAAGGCTGATATGAAAGTCGAAACTCATACGAATAGCTACCACAGCCCTTTGATTACATTCTTATCTGGGGATACCCTTAGAAGGGTTTCAACCATCTGCTACACCATGATACCAGAGCATTTTTTAATAAATACATAATAAAGAGTCTCTTGGTTACATATAGTGTCCAATCACAAATTGTATTCAGAGATATACCAATACATTGTGACTTTTCTATCTGAGTATTAAGGCCTTTCAACCACTGCAGTCCCTATCCTAGAAATCTATGAACAGTTTTTTTTAACAAACTACAGGGTGTTTTAATATAGAAAAAAAGTTGACCATAAGCAAATATCATACATGAGGGAACCACAATGGTTTAATTCTGAGTGCAAAATAGCTAGAAAAATGCTAGGGACAGCTGTCAAAAGGTGTATATTCACAGAGATTTTGAAGGCCAGGCAAAACTCTAAAATGGCACCTGCTAAAGCCAAGAGTTATTGGGATGAGAAGAACTAAAAGGATTTGATGCGCCCTGTCAAATAAAATGATAACAGATTCCTTTGGCATATAATCTCTCGAGGAAGTATTGATAGTACGAGCACATAAAGCCAGAGTTGTAGTTTAACCACTTTTCTATGCTCTGTGCCCAGGAGAAATTTCACACCACACCCTCTTGTGCAAGACCCAGATTTCCTTCCAATAAGCATTAAATGTAGTTTCTTGAGGAGACTAGCTTGATATTTTTTAGTCAGGAGGATAAATCAGCGAAAGGTCCTAGACCTGATAAAATACCTGGTGACGTGTTCAAATCAGAGCACCAAGTATGGTCTTGTCTTGTCAGTCTTCTATCAAATGCCATTTTGGCCTGGGAAGGCACATTTCTGAGTTTTGGAGGGGGTCGAAATAATTCCTGTCTTTAGGAAGGGTGCTGCCTGCAGTTCATCCAATTACAGACCAATAAGCCTAACTGATAATTTGCAGAAAGTTTCTGCATGGAAGGTTCTCGATAGGCTGCAAAATTGGATGGACAATGGGTAGATCCTGTCACCACAAAACGCCCTCAGTAAAAGTCCCCAACAGGGAAAGTACCCGCATTCCTTCTGCTGAGTCACTCTCCGACCTGCTCCCTGTGTACCTTGAACACCACACCCAACAAATCGCAGCCACTTACCTCCGTTCCCTCCTCCCCTAACCAAATTCCCTCACCAGACTTAAAGGAAAGACTAAGTCTTATGTAAAGTCAGCTCGATAAAGTGATACTAGGTATCAATAAAATCTTAATGACCCTCAAAACCTCCCCCAACCATGCCCACTGCTCACTCCTCTCCCCCTCTGGCAGCACCCGACCTCTACTTCAACCTTCAAAAAGTCAGCCAAATAGCTAGATCTCTACTCCCTTACACAACCGTGCTCACTGACCGATTTGATCTAATCCTAAGATGTCACACAGTGAAGCGATAGAGCTGGCAAAAACATATTACTTGACGCCAACCAGAAAAAAATAATCCATCTCCGAGATCCAGGTGATCACTGGTATCGGGAGAAACCCTATGCCACCCAGAAAAATAGCCAGACCTCGGATATCCCCAGGGTGCCCTTGTCTCAGAAACAGAACAGCAACTCTAGTAATACCAACTGCCTTCTTATAAACTGTAGATCTGCCGCCAAACATTCTACTGAACTGCCGGAAACCAGCCTTATCTATGACATCGATATCTCATTCATCACAGGGACTTGGCTTAATGAATCATCCTAGCCGATCCTCGACCTACTAGTACCTCCTGGGTTCTCAATCATCAAAAAAGACAGAATGGACCAACAAGGCGGTGGATTAGCCATTATCCACAATAATATCATCACGATGGTGGAAGCTGTCTCCTCCACTTGCAGCACTTTTAAATATCTCAACACTTCTATACAGATGAAAACTGATAAACCCATGAACTGCTACCTCCTTTACCACCCCCCCTTCCAAGAACACTTATCAGACCTGATAACACACTGCTCACTCTCAGATGCCAACGATATAATCCCAGGTGATTTCAACCTCCACTGGAATGATCAGGAAAACACTCAAATCCAATCCTTAAAAGAACTCTTACTTTAGCACAACCTTTTCCAACACTGCAAAGAACAAACCCAGAACAGAAGCTCAACCCTTGACACCATTATAGCCCAGGAAAAGGAAATAACCATCAACAACATCCTCCCAGTCGACTGGTAGGACCACGGCATCATCCTGTTCCACTTAAACCTGGAAGAGCCATACCCCATCCATACTAAGAAAACCCTTCAGTGGTCCACAAACTTAAGCCAGATTCCCCTAGATGATCTGGAAGATAAAATGATCTCTAGCCTTCCCCCAAAAACAGACGGCCTCTCAATGATCTAACAAACACTCCTCTTTAACTCTACAATGTCAGCCGTACTAGACCAAGTAGCCCCCCTGAAACTAAAAAGTATTAGACACCCTTTCGAGATCCTGGTTCAGCAAGGACCTCAATACAGAAAGAAGATAACTCAGAGCTGCAGAAAGACTCTGGCGAGTAAACCCTTCCTCAACTCACCTCCACCAACTCAGAGCAGAACGCAGAACATACACAAATCACATCATCAATGAAAAAGCAGCCTTTTTCCGCAATGCCCTTGACAATGCAATAAATCGTCCGAAAAACCTTTTCAACATTATAAAAAACCAGACTTCTAAACCACCCGCTAAAGCCCCTCAGGGCTCCAAAGAAAGCTGTGATAAATTCACCAAATTCTTTGATGAGAAAATCACGATGATCGAGTCCTCCCTTGAATGCCACACACAAGTGCCTTCCATAATCTCCCTCCACCCCACAGATGCAAAAAATCCCACCCTCTCTCCCTGGACTCTCAGGTAGGTATCCCCCTTCCTGAGACAAAGGTGGTCAACCATCCCTAGGATCCCCCTTTACCCAAAATTGCTGGAAAGCATTCAACCCACTCTGGACATCTCCAAAGTAATTGAAATTCAAAACCCTCCTCCCACTTCGCAGACCCCCTTCCATCCTCCATGGCAATAAATCTCAGTCACCTCATTTCACCCCTCTGGATGATGATAATAAACAGCTCGCTAAGCACGGGGGTCATGCCAGACTGCCTAAAACTTGGCTAAGTCTCTCCACTTCTAAAAAAAAGGGCTTAGACCCTGAGGACCTTAACAATTTCAGACCAATCTCTAACCTCCCTTCCTGGCTACAATCCTCGAGAAATGTGTCCTACTCCAACTCAACCAGCACATTGACACCAACAATCTCTTGGACTCTCACCAATCTGGCTTTAGAAAGGGCTGCAGCACAGAAACAGCCTTACTAAATATAGCAGATGACATCCATAAATGTATGGATGCCGGTCGCTGCTGCCTGCTCATCCTCCTAGACCTAGCTGCGGCCTTCGACATGGTGGACCATAAACCTCTTCTCAACACACTTAAACAACGTATCGGAGCAGACGGCATGGTGCCGAAATGGTTCACATCTTTCTTTCAAAACCATTCTCAACAAATCAAAATAAACAATGCAACTTCTGATACCTCTACTATAACCAGCGGTATCCCTCAGAGCTCAGTCCTCTCACCTACTCTCTTCAATATCTACATGGAGCCACTCACTACCATAATCAATCAAGCCAACATCACTCACCACCTCCATGCAGATGACATCCAGCTCTACCTGGAAGTCTCCTCCCCAGAAGACATACCCCCTCTTAACAATAATCCAAAACTGGCTATCACACAACCACTTAAAACTTAACCAAGACAAGACGGAAATCCTTCTCCTCTCAAACAACGGACAAACCCACCAGGCCCGAGAATGGATTAATCTTACGGACTCCCTAAACTTTGACCGAACCCTGGCCTGCTCAGCCAAGTCGCTGGGTATCTAACTGGAACCTAACTTGAACATGAGCTCACACATTAAGGCTACCACAAGGAGTGCCTCTACTAATTAAAACTACTCAACAAAATCAAGCCCTTCCTCCTGCCTAATGATCTCAAGACTGCAACGCAAGCCCTGGGTCTATCCAGACTAGACCACACAGGCTCAGCAAAATCCCACCTAGCCCCCATGTGAACAACACTAAACGCAGCCGCAAGGATGTTCACTGGAGCTAAAAGGCACGATCATATCTCCACCTCCCTGAAAGATCTCAAATGGCTCCCTATTGAAGCTCGCTGCCAGTTCAAAGCTGGCTGTCTCACCCACAAAGTCCTTCACACTGGTAAACCAGTCTACCTGGCAGCCAAGCTCACCAAGGCAGGGCAGGCAAGAAACCTGAGGAGCACCAACAACCTACTTCTCAATCCCCCAAAGACGCGTAAACAAAAAGCCCTGGCTTGCTCCTTTTCGTGCAATGCCCCCAAAATCTGGAACTCCCTACCAGCAGATCTCAGAACTAACCCCTCCTTCGTGACCTTCAAAAAAAACTTCAAGGATCTCCTCTTCGCTTGGCACCTTTAACCTTCGGATCAATACACCGTTAGCTACCATCTAGTGAACTCTTGAGTTTTCTTTTTTCTTTTTACCTGCCCCTAATGGCTCACCATTTTGTTCTGTCTGTCTGATCTTTCTTATTACCTGTGAACTTGTTGTAAAGCGCTCTGACACCCTCGGGTCCTGCCAGCGCTATATAAAACTCTCTAAATAAAACCACTCCAAGCTGACTTTTGCACAAAAACTAGAACATCCGATCAGATCTTTAGATTTGCTTTTTCGTATCACACTGCTCATCAAGAAGAGATTATATGCAGTTTTTATAGACCTACAAGCTGCATTTGATCTCAACCCCCTTGAGTAAGTTTGGAGAGTTTTAGCAGTAATGAGAGCCCTAGGTAACTTGATTAACATTATTGCAAGATTACATGACAGAAACTATGATCAGGTCCACTGGGGTAGGAGGGGTGAATTGACCAACCGCATTTCCATCTATCGTGGAATACGCCAAGGGGTTTTCTTTCCCCCTACTCTGTTTACATTGTATATCAACGATTTGGTGAATGAACTTATGACCTGCAAGAATGATTACCCTGTTTTAAATGTCAATAGGATCCCCATACTCCATTTCGCGGACAATTCACTTCTTATTTCTAAGACGCCTATAGGTTTTCAGAAATTGGTTTGTGGGATTTTAGAAAGACAGAGGCCTAAAGCTGCATGCATCAAAAACAAAATGCATGGTTTTTGGGACCAGTGTAGCTAGAGATTATGCTGTAAGGTTCAGTAGCAAACTACTGGAAAGGATCCTTTGTTTGGATTACTTGGGGGGAAAATCTATCTGACAAGTTCAATTTCGAGCCCCAGCTCAATAAACTCTCCCTGCTTATCCTACATAGATCTAAAGCAATCCTCCGATTACACAAGAGGACCCGGTGCGGGGGAGCTCCTTGCTCAAGCGGCCATTCCCAGTGGCACCGAAGCCACGCCCTTGTACCTTCTCTTGATCCTGGTAGAGTGGCAAACAGCAGACAGACTACTTAGAGGAACATGTGTTAAGCATTTCACATCACTGACATGGGTTATACGTAATTGACACGATTCGAGTGGAATTTGACAATAAATGAAAACATAGCTCTAATTTCGTATCTATTTTGTGACACCAAAAGAAATCTGTACATACAGGATAACCAGAGTTATCAATTTTTAAGCTTTAAATAAACCAGTACTATACAGTGTAAAATATTAACGTTGCGGTTAATGGGAAAAACACATATATGCTAATGGACACTTAGAGAGTGAGTTCAGCCTAACCCACGCAGGGTTATGGTCTTGTGAGTGGGAAGGTAGAAGCATTAAGAGTCAGACCAACCATGCAGAGACTCTATTATCTTCAAGTGGAATGTATAGAGCCCTGCACCCTGAAATCAGTTCACATTCATGATAGTTGGCATTTTGTATCATATGATTATTTCTAGACAGCATTCGTTTACAAATGTTGTGCATTAGAATGATTGTAAACATGAATGGCCAACACTCAAATAGGCCCTAATCATATTATTGAGCTTCCCTATCCTATTAGTCTAAAACCTAAGTTGTAAAATCATTGTTATATTGGTTCTCTGAAACATTCCAAGCCATGTAAACCCTCACGGCTTACCTTATCGTGCCATCAGGTATGAGGTTCAGCATCATATTTCAGCATTCCCTTCAGCACTCGGTCTTTGTGTCTCACTCCGCACTAAAGCCAGGATCTTCTCTACCTGTCGTTTGCATGGTGTTCTATGGAGAGAGCAAGGGTCAGCTCATGTTTGCCACTTATATAATTAATTAGAACATTTGAAGATGCTTCTTGTTCCACATATTTTCAGAAGCTTGCTGCTGCTTTTCTTTCTTCTTCCTACGAGAAGGAACACACAAGGTCAGTTCCTCTTGTAGTCATATCTCATCAACTACATTCATGGACATTTAGCCTTCTTTCTAGGCCCTGTACTTTCACCATCCACTGCAATTATTTTGCACAGTGACCATGTGGTCATACAAACAGACCTCTACTGTATATAAAATTAACAATCCACTTAGAAGCCTTGCTACACACATCCATTAAGCTGTGGGTAACAAAGGACAGACCACCAGCCCTATAATCCTCGAGTGGAAAGATATTGGCAGCAAACATTCTTCACCTGCCTGTAAAAGCAGTGGTTAGGCCTCCCAGCACTGCCTTCAGTACAGCTATGATGCATTTCTCAGTGAAAAGAATAGGCAATATAACAGTTCATACATTTCTGGCAGAAACAAGCCAATTACTTACAACTCTGCACCTTCTACCTGTCCTTCACCCAACAGGTCTCTGACATTTAGATCGGTCACAGCTAAATGCTGTTCTAAGCTCACATGTTAATCGATTCTCCTCCAGCCTTAAATGATCACTGGCTGTAAAACATATGAACTCAGCTAACTTCAATATTTTTTAAAAAAAATCTTCGGTTTGTACTTTTTAGGTAGGACAAATTGTATTTGCTGAAGTGGGCTGTATCATAATTGAAGGAAATTGTAATTTTACTCACACCATGCAGTGCTTGCCAAGGTGTGCAGACCCAAAGGTCCAGAAGGGCAAAGAACAGAGGCCACACCAGGGCACATAGCATTTGCCATAGCTGCAAGAATGTTAAATTATTGTATTGCACATAAATGTGCTTCTAGAATGAAGTTGAAGAACATACAACACAGTAAAGTGCAATGTAAACTGGAGTGCAGTGTTAAGACAATCTCTAGAGAATGGTCTAGAACAAGTATTCTACAAAATCATGCTGTGATCCTCACAAATTTAGACAGATGGTATTTTGATATTCTGATGGAGATGGTTGTCTTTTTCCGAATGTGGCATGGCGACACGCTCACCATATCAAAGACACCTAGTGGGTTACAGCATGCGTTGTCTTCATTTGAAGATTTCTGAAAGCTTAGAGGGTTAAAGATAAACGCAAAAAAAAATAAACTCATGATCTTTAACAAACATCGATCTTTTAGGGGCAAAATTGTTATGCAGGCTGTACCACTAGAGCAAGTGGATGCCTTTACTTATTTAGGCATCACCTTGGAGATAAAGATCATATGGAGGCCCCACATTGAAACAATGGCATTAAAACATAGACAACTGGCGGGAGCCCTAAACAAAGAATTTAGTCCATCTCTGACTAAACTAGTAGGCCCTGCATTAAAGATTTATAATGCAAAGGTGGTGAGCTCAGTTGTGTATGGCTCGGAGCTTTGGCGGTTTGAAAATATGACAAAGCTAGCTTCTGCTGAAAATAGGTTCCTACAAACAATCACCAGTCTCCCCATAAGCACCCCCTCTCTCCCACTGCTTAGTGATATGGGAAGGCATTTGCTGGTTGATTTAGCTAGGCTTCGTCACATATTATACTGGTGTAGAATATGGAGTACCCCTGAGCTGACCAACTATGCAAGCGGTCTTAAGGATGTTTTAGAGGCAGACCGCTTTCATAAAATAGGCTTGCACTGGTGACAATGGGCCTGTCCAATTTGTGGACAAACCATCTAGTTTGCAATCTCTATCCAAAGAAGCTTTAAAGAAAAGGTACTGAGAAATGGTGGTGTAGTGTAGTTCCTATTTCCCTTATAGGCTCTGCGCATTGGAATAATATACACCATAGTTTGTGCATAGGAATAAGGTCAGTATGCTCCTATCGAGTACATTAAACTTAAATACTTGTGTGTGCCAGCTAACTCAGAGGTCACTAGAAACTTCTCGAATAAACAAGAAGGGATTATTTTCTGACAACCACATAAACATGACAACTTTGTTTCCCTTAGAATTGGAATGCGTCTCAGAATCGTGGAAACAATAGATAACAGTTTCACTCAGTCAATCGTGCATGCTTAGTTTCTTCAGAGTTACACAAGAATAGATAGATGGGCGTTTCAATAAAAGGGATTTATTGAACAGTCTTGTTTCTCGTTTAAGAGATATGAGCTGTTACAATCATTAGACAGTAGGCAAGATACACTACGCACAGCGTAAGCAGTAAGAAGAAATAATACTGCAATAGCATTGTTTTTTAGCTATGACATATATTCATATATACATACATAAATAACACAGGCTAAAAAGTGAATACTCGTCTGGTGCTTCTAAGTAGTTCTACCCTGGTGTACCTAACCTAAGTGTAGTACGAGGTAAGACTGGGTGCTCTTTTCTATAGTATGGTATATACTAAGTTTGTATGCCAAGAGTCCCTCTAGGTTCTAGTCCGCTCCATACCTTTAGAATGAGAGAGGTGGGAATCTCTTTCTGGGTCTCAAACTCTAACACCCCGCGAAGGGAGTCAGAACACTGGAAGCTGGATTCTCTGCGAGCAGGTATGACAGCGTCTGGTCAGTGAGTCAGGCTCGGATATGGTCTCTTCCAAACTTGCCGTAGCGAACCGTGCCGTCATGTTGTGTCGAGCCGTGCCGTGGTTTGCCATGGTAAGGGAAGGGATATTTATACCTGGAAGGTGCTTAGGAATGCTAGCATTGACGTAAAGTCGGGCAAAGGAAGACGTCATGGATGAACCCCTAAGAAATAGCAGTTCATGCATAATAGATTGAGAAATCAATAATCCTAGCTAGGGAAAGTCCCGATGGCTTAAGGGTCTGGTTTCTAAGAACTCGTTGTGACGTGGGATAGACGGATGTAGGTGACCATGCCTGTATTTGGATAGCATGGCTAACGCCTAAATAAGGACTGGGTTTCTATGCCTAAATAAGGGCAATGCGAATTGTGCCTATATAAGGACATGATTCAGGGGAACCTATGTACGGGCATCTAAATTGAAACACAACAGTGGGGCTAAATAGCATCAGTTCAAGTGACAGCACTACATTGACTGGGAGGTTCATATTAGCAAAACCCTGCCCTCGTTTTGAACCTTACTGGGACATCATATCCAAGCCCCTTGACCGTAAACTTTATTTTAAATTTAGAGTGGGTAGGCTGCCCATATAATCCTTCACTGCAAAATGGACACCATTGGGAGACAACGAGTGCCCACATTGTATTGAACATGCAGAAATGTATTCACATATTCTCTTTGTTTGTCGTGCTTATGCAGTTCCCCGTAAGATCTGGCTAGTGCCGACATGTAAGAACCTGGGCACTAGACAAAGTAGAGAAGCCCTGAGAATCTTGACAATGGACACCTCACCATGCTATGCAATTCCCGTAGCCAGATTTCTAAGGTGGATGTGGTGCATTAGATTAATATTTGCAGCAATTGAGAATAATCAAGTGCCTGTATCAGTTGGTTTTTCGTTTACTGGGACATTGTCTTGATCTCCTTGTGGGGAGCTATTTAAACTCTGTTGTTTACGCCAAGCACCTGTCCTGTTTGCACTTTTTGACATATCCATATCCTTTATTCTTGCTGGTGTTTTAACTACATGCCTGATTTTTTAATCTGTTGTCTAGAGATAATATTGTTACTTGCATGACTCACGGATTGCCCTTTTTTGAGTTGAGGCTCCCAATTTATCTGAATACTATTTTATTTTTCAATTTGTGTATTCACTGTTTTTTAGTGTTTTAGTAATCGACTTGACTTGGACGTTTAAGCTTTATCTCCGATGAATTGATAATTTTTGAATTTGAATGTATCTGCCTGAAGGATATATCTTTTTTGATAATACTCTGTATTTTATGCTGTAAATGTTTTTATGACAAATCTGTCGAAATAAAGCTCTTTTAAATTGAATTGAATTGACATTAATTGAACATGAGGACTAACAACAGAATATAGCCCATTTAACTGGTAAATTTCAGCATTACTTCTTCAGAGATTAGCATCTCTAATCATTGGCCGGGCGTAGGGTGTGCAATGGACTCACTCGCTCTCATTCGGAAAGAGCACTCACTTTTAAAAGGGGCCCCTATTTGAGTGTTATTGATGATGTTACTCTAGATGTAAGGCTGATATGAAAGTCGAAACTCATACGAATAGCTACCACAGCCCTTTGATTACATTCTTATCTGGGGATACCCTTAGAAGGGTTTCAACCATCTGCTACACCATGATACCAGAGCCTTTTTTAATAAATACATAATAAAGAGTCTCTTGGTTACATATAGTGTCCAATCACAAATTGTATTCAGTGATATACCAATACATTGTGACTTTTCTATCTGAGTATTAAGGCCTTTCAACCACTGCAGTCCCTATCCTAGAAATCTATGAACAGTTTTTTTTAACAAACTACAGGGTTTTTTAATATAGAAAAAAAGTTGACCATAAGCAAATATCATACATGAGGGAACCACAATGGTTTAATTCTGAGTGCAAAATAGCTAGAAAAATGCTAGGGACAGCTGTCAAAAGGTGTATATTCACAGAGATTTTGAAGGCCAGGCAAAACTCTAAAATGGCACCTGCTAAAGCCAAGAGTTATTGGGATGAGAAGAACTAAAAGGATTTGATGCGCCCTGTCAAATAAAATGATAACAGATTCCTTTGGCATATAATCTCTCGAGGAAGTATTGATAGTACGAGCACATAAAGCCAGAGTTGTAGTTTAACCACTTTTCTATGCTCTGTGCCCAGGAGAAATTTCACACCACACCCTCTTGTGCAAGACCCAGATTTCCTTCCAATAAGCATTAAATGTAGTTTCTTGAGGAGACTAGCTTGATATTTTTTAGTCAGGAGGATAAATCAGCGAAAGGTCCTAGACCTGATAAAATACCTGGTGACGTGTTCAAATCAGAGCATCAAGTATGGTCTTGTCTTGTCAGTCTTCTATCAAATGCCATTTTGGCCTGGGAAGGCACATTTCTGAGTTTTGGAGGGGGTCGAAATAATTCCTGTCTTTAGGAAGGGTGCTGCCTGCAGTTCATCCAATTACAGACCAATAAGCCTAACTGATAATTTGCAGAAAGTTTCTGCATGGAAGGTTCTCGATAGGCTGCAAAATTGGATGGACAATGGGTAGATCCTGTCACCACAAAACGCCCTCAGTAAAAGTCCCCAACAGGGAAAGTACCCGCATTCCTTCTGCTGAGTCACTCTCCGACCTGCTCCCTGTGTACCTTGAACACCACACCCAACAAATCGCAGCCACTTACCTCCGTTCCCTCCTCCCCTAACCAAATTCCCTCACCAGACTTAAAGGAAAGACTAAGTCTTATGTAAAGTCAGCTCGATAAAGTGATACTAGGTATCAATAAAATCTTAATGACCCTCAAAACCTCCCCCAACCATGCCCACTGCTCACTCCTCTCCCCCTCTGGCAGCACCCGACCTCTACTTCAACCTTCAAAAAGTCAGCCAAATAGCTAGATCTCTACTCCCTTACACAACCGTGCTCACTGACCGATTTGATCTAATCCTAAGATGTCACACAGTGAAGCGATAGAGCTGGCAAAAACATATTACTTGACGCCAACCAGAAAAAAATAATCCATCTCCGAGATCCAGGTGATCACTGGTATCGGGAGAAACCCTATGCCACCCAGAAAAATAGCCAGACCTCGGATATCCCCAGGGTGCCCTTGTCTCAGAAACAGAACAGCAACTCTAGTAATACCAACTGCCTTCTTATAAACTGTAGATCTGCCGCCAAACATTCTACTGAACTGCCGGAAACCAGCCTTATCTATGACATCGATATCTCATTCATCACAGGGACTTGGCTTAATGAATCATCCTAGCCGATCCTCGACCTACTAGTACCTCCTGGGTTCTCAATCATCAAAAAAGACAGAATGGACCAACAAGGCGGTGGATTAGCCATTATCCACAATAATATCATCACGATGGTGGAAGCTGTCTCCTCCACTTGCAGCACTTTTAAATATCTCAACACTTCTATACAGATGAAAAATGATAAACCCATGAACTGCTACCTCCTTTACCACCCCCCCTTCCAAGAACACTTATCAGACCTGATAACACACTGCTCACTCTCAGATGCCAACGATATAATCCCAGGTGATTTCAACCTCCACTGGAATGATCAGGAAAACACTCAAATCCAATCCTTAAAAGAACTCTTACTTTAGCACAACCTTTTCCAACACTGCAAAGAACAAACCCAGAACAGAAGCTCAACCCTTGACACCATTATAGCCCAGGAAAAGGAAATAACCATCAACAACATCCTCCCAGTCGACTGGTAGGACCACGGCATCATCCTGTTCCACTTAAACCTGGAAGAGCCATACCCCATCCATACTAAGAAAACCCTTCAGTGGTCCACAAACTTAAGCCAGATTCCCCTAGATGATCTGGAAGATAAAATGATCTCTAGCCTTCCCCCAAAAACAGACGGCCTCTCAATGATCTAACAAACACTCCTCTTTAACTCTACAATGTCAGCCGTACTAGACCAAGTAGCCCCCCTGAAACTAAAAAGTATTAGACACCCTTTCGAGATCCTGGTTCAGCAAGGACCTCAATACAGAAAGAAGATAACTCAGAGCTGCAGAAAGACTCTGGCGAGTAAACCCTTCCTCAACTCACCTCCACCAACTCAGAGCAGAACGCAGAACATACACAAATCACATCATCAATGAAAAAGCAGCCTTTTTCCGCAATGCCCTTGACAATGCAATAAATCGTCCGAAAAACCTTTTCAACATTATAAAAAACCAGACTTCTAAACCACCCGCTAAAGCCCCTCAGGGCTCCAAAGAAAGCTGTGATAAATTCACCAAATTCTTTGATGAGAAAATCACGATGATCGAGTCCTCCCTTGAATGCCACACACAAGTGCCTTCCATAATCTCCCTCCACCCCACAGATGCAAAAAATCCCACCCTCTCTCCCTGGACTCTCAGGTAGGTATCCCCCTTCCTGAGACAAAGGTGGTCAACCATCCCTAGGATCCCCCTTTACCCAAAATTGCTGGAAAGCATTCAACCCACTCTGGACATCTCCAAAGTAATTGAAATTCAAAACCCTCCTCCCACTTCGCAGACCCCCTTCCATCCTCCATGGCAATAAATCTCAGTCACCTCATTTCACCCCTCTGGATGATGATAATAAACAGCTCGCTAAGCACGGGGGTCATGCCAGACTGCCTAAAACTTGGCTAAGTCTCTCCACTTCTAAAAAAAAGGGCTTAGACCCTGAGGACCTTAACAATTTCAGACCAATCTCTAACCTCCCTTCCTGGCTACAATCCTCGAGAAATGTGTCCTACTCCAACTCAACCAGCACATTGACACCAACAATCTCTTGGACTCTCACCAATCTGGCTTTAGAAAGGGCTGCAGCACAGAAACAGCCTTACTAAATATAGCAGATGACATCCATAAATGTATGGATGCCGGTCGCTGCTGCCTGCTCATCCTCCTAGACCTAGCTGCGGCCTTCGACATGGTGGACCATAAACCTCTTCTCAACACACTTAAACAACGTATCGGAGCAGACGGCATGGTGCCGAAATGGTTCACATCTTTCTTTCAAAACCATTCTCAACAAATCAAAATAAACAATGCAACTTCTGATACCTCTACTATAACCAGCGGTATCCCTCAGAGCTCAGTCCTCTCACCTACTCTCTTCAATATCTACATGGAGCCACTCACTACCATAATCAATCAAGCCAACATCACTCACCACCTCCATGCAGATGACATCCAGCTCTACCTGGAAGTCTCCTCCCCAGAAGACATACCCCCTCTTAACAATAATCCAAAACTGGCTATCACACAACCACTTAAAACTTAACCAAGACAAGACGGAAATCCTTCTCCTCTCAAACAACGGACAAACCCACCAGGCCCGAGAATGGATTAATCTTACGGACTCCCTAAACTTTGACCGAACCCTGGCCTGCTCAGCCAAGTCGCTGGGTATCTAACTGGAACCTAACTTGAACATGAGCTCACACATTAAGGCTACCACAAGGAGTGCCTCTACTAATTAAAACTACTCAACAAAATCAAGCCCTTCCTCCTGCCTAATGATCTCAAGACTGCAACGCAAGCCCTGGGTCTATCCAGACTAGACCACACAGGCTCAGCAAAATCCCACCTAGCCCCCATGTGAACAACACTAAACGCAGCCGCAAGGATGTTCACTGGAGCTAAAAGGCACGATCATATCTCCACCTCCCTGAAAGATCTCAAATGGCTCCCTATTGAAGCTCGCTGCCAGTTCAAAGCTGGCTGTCTCACCCACAAAGTCCTTCACACTGGTAAACCAGTCTACCTGGCAGCCAAGCTCACCAAGGCAGGGCAGGCAAGAAACCTGAGGAGCACCAACAACCTACTTCTCAATCCCCCAAAGACGCGTAAACAAAAAGCCCTGGCTTGCTCCTTTTCGTGCAATGCCCCCAAAATCTGGAACTCCCTACCAGCAGATCTCAGAACTAACCCCTCCTTCGTGACCTTCAAAAAAAACTTCAAGGATCTCCTCTTCGCTTGGCACCTTTAACCTTCGGATCAATACACCGTTAGCTACCATCTAGTGAACTCTTGAGTTTTCTTTTTTCTTTTTACCTGCCCCTAATGGCTCACCATTTTGTTCTGTCTGTCTGATCTTTCTTATTACCTGTGAACTTGTTGTAAAGCGCTCTGACACCCTCGGGTCCTGCCAGCGCTATATAAAACTCTCTAAATAAAACCACTCCAAGCTGACTTTTGCACAAAAACTAGAACATCCGATCAGATCTTTAGATTTGCTTTTTCGTATCACACTGCTCATCAAGAAAAGATTATATGCAGTTTTTATAGACCTACAAGCTGCATTTGATCTCAACCCCCTTGAGTAAGTTTGGAGAGTTTTAGCAGTAATGAGAGCCCTAGGTAACTTGATTAACATTATTGCAAGATTACATGACAGAAACTATGATCAGGTCCACTGGGGTAGGAGGGGTGAATTGACCAACCGCATTTCCATCTATCGTGGAATACGCCAAGGGGTTTTCTTTCCCCCTACTCTGTTTACATTGTATATCAACGATTTGGTGAATGAACTTATGACCTGCAAGAATGATTACCCTGTTTTAAATGTCAATAGGATCCCCATACTCCATTTCGCGGACAATTCACTTCTTATTTCTAAGACGCCTATAGGTTTTCAGAAATTGGTTTGTGGGATTTTAGAAAGACAGAGGCCTAAAGCTGCATGCATCAAAAACAAAATGCATGGTTTTTGGGACCAGTGTAGCTAGAGATTATGCTGTAAGGTTCAGTAGCAAACTACTGGAAAGGATCCTTTGTTTGGATTACTTGGGGGGAAAATCTATCTGACAAGTTCAATTTCGAGCCCCAGCTCAATAAACTCTCCCTGCTTATCCTACATAGATCTAAAGCAATCCTCCGATTACACAAGAGGACCCACTCCCCCTCCATATCCTTTCTTCTTGAGTTGTATCGTGCTAAGGCTCAAAGCACAGCGCTCCTTGGAGCTGAAGTTTTGGGCTAAGTTTGTTTCAAGCTGGTGTAGGGAACCAGGTCGACTGAAACTATGGGAAGACCCTAGAAATATTGGCAAAGCTGAGGCTGATGGCCTAAAATCCCACTACTGGGCCAATGTCTGCGAACAGCAAGTTGTGACCGGGACAAATGGGCACTTAACTAATCAGTTTCTTGAGCTTAAGACCAATCCATGCTTTGAACTATTTTTGAATAACATCACCCCGAGCCAAAAACCTGTATGTGCGCTTTACATTGGGCAATCTACCCTCGAAATCACTTACTAGAAGATAGAAGAAAGATGAGAATTCTGACATGTCTGTGCGCCTGTGGCCTGGTTTCTGAGACAGAGGAGCATATTGTGTTATTCTGCTCAGAATGAATTGTAGGTGAATACGTCTGGTGTGTCTGAATTTGGGGATGAACCGTTATCTAGTTGTAGAGAGAATTCTAAAATCAGATACCTCAGGACCATTTGTATTTGCTGTCAGATGCTTTTTGTTAAATGTATGGTACAAGCGTGCTAAGTTTTTGACTGAGTTGGTTCAATGTGCAGTTATGTTTGACACTAGCAAAGTTATTTTATCGTTGTGCAAGGTTAGGCTCCTATAGTATTTCAGACACTTTGCACTTTGTAGACTTTGTACTCTCTGATTTTTCACTGCTTTACTGTCAATTAACTGTATTCATCTGATCTTGCGCTTTGACTAGTTTTCTTTTTTTTTTTAGTTAAATAATTTTTATTGAAGATAAGAAAGCACAGGATTACAAGTATGGATTAAGCCAATAAAGAACATAAGTATAAGCATACAGGCAAATATAAAATAGTGATAGTACATT
Source organism: Triturus cristatus (assembly GCF_964204655.1). Classification (NCBI taxonomy): domain Eukaryota; kingdom Metazoa; phylum Chordata; class Amphibia; order Caudata; family Salamandridae; genus Triturus; species Triturus cristatus. The sequence continues at coordinate 427,470,591 of NC_140590.1, read as the reverse complement.
AAGCGAATTATACATAGAAAAAGGTTATATACTTTATGAACAGAGATAGTAATGTTGCTAAAAACAAGAGGCAATAACAAGAATTATTATATTATAATAGGATACAAAGATCCTGAGGATATAATGAGAATAAGAAAAATCTGTAAATAGGAGGTTAATTTCTTTTTTTATCAAAAAAGTGGAAAAGAAAAGGAAAACAAAAGAACAGAGAGGAGAGAAAAGGAGAGAAAGAGAGGAAAAGAAGAAGAGAGGAAAAAGATTATGTTGTTGGTGACAGGAAAGATGTAAAGGGAAGCCATAGTAAATCAGATTTGATTTGAAGATGAATGGAAGGTTGAGGAATAGAGGCGATTCTATGTTCATCACATATAAAGTTCCACCAATGTAAAAAGGATAGTTTAGAGTTGTCTTTCCAACAAGTTAATATAACTTTAAAGGCCACAGCAAGAAATAAATCCAGTAATGGTGAAATAGGAGTCACTGTATCAAAAGCTGGCGACAAAGTGCCTAAAAATACATTTTGAAAATTAAGTTGTAATTTATGAGAAAAAATCACAGCACATTTTGACCAAATAGCATCCCAGAAAGCATAAACCTTAGGACAATAAAATAATAGATGCAATAAAGAACCTTCAGCATTAAGGCAAGACCAACAAGATGCTGTGACAGAATGATTGAATTTATGTAACAAGAGAGGAGTAATAACGACTCTATTATAAATAAAAAATAGGGATTGTGTGAGATTAGCAGCCTTAGATGTCTTAAATAGTTTCAGCCAGGACTTGTCCCATTGTGATATAGATAGAGTCAAAGAGAGGTCCTGTTCCCATTCCAATTCAACCTTAGACTTATTACGAATGACAGTAGGGGAAGATAAAGATTTATAGATGAAAGAGGCAGTAGGAATAGTGTCATTAGAAATTTGATATAAAGAAGAGTCAGGAAGAAAAGAAGAAGGAGTTGGTAGGGAGAGGAAAGTCTGAATACATCCCTGTAGAATTGGAACTAGAGTATCATATTGCTGAATACAGGAATCAGGCAATTGAAAAGATTCTTGCAACTGATGGAAGGAAAGAATTACATTATTGGCAAACATTTGATGTACATAAAAAAGACCCTTTTCTTTCCATTGTTTGTAGTAAAATGATTTGTGGTGAAATTTGATGTATTTGTTAAACCAGAGTGATGACGCTAAAAAGGATTGATAGTTGTTAAGTGTCTTAAAAAAAAGTGTGTGCAGCAAAACTTGAGAATGTTTCAAAATAGGATACTTGGAAATAAAAGTACAGTTAGACATGTGAACAACATCTCGTATTGAAAAATCATTTAACAGTGAGCTTTCAACATTAACCCATGGAGGCTTAGGTAAATCCTGATAATCCTTAGACAAAGCAAAAAATTGACGAATCAAAAATGCATTATGGTATAAATTAAAATCAGGGAATCTTACCCCTCCCTCATTTTTAGGTCGAATCAGTTTAGATAAGGCAATACATGCATGTTTGTTATTCCATAGAAACTTGGAGCATAGCGAATTAATCTGAGAGAAATAATATCTAGGAATTTTAAATGGTAGCATTGACAATATAAATAGAATCTGGGGGACAATCATCATTTTAATTGTATCAAGTCTGCCCCACCAAGAGAGAAACAGAGGGGACCAAAGATTTAACAAATTAGTAATTTTAAGTTTTAAGGAGGAAAAATTATGAAATAGTGTATCACGAATGTTGGGGGAGAACCAGATGCCGAGATATTTAATTTTTTGAGAACACCATGTAAAATTAGATATATCAAACATATATCTGTAACATGAAGGATTTAAGGGTAAAACTTCAGTCTTAGAGAAGTTTAATTTGTAACCTGAAACTTTAGCGAAGGATGAGATTTCCTGTAAAAAGGGGGGTAAGGAGGATTCTGGATTGGACATATAAACAAGAACATCATCAGCATATGCAGACAGCTTAATTTGTGTAGACTTAAGACTGAAACCGGTAATGAGAGGGTTATTCCTAATACGTTCCAAAAATGGCTCTAAACATAATAGGAACAGTAATGGAGACAGAGGGCAGCCCTGACGTGTACCTCTTTGAAGGGAAAAATAGGGGGAAAAGAGACCATTAACAAAAATACAAGCTTTAGGATTAGTATATAACAATTTAACATAAGAAATAAACTTCGGGCCGAAACCAAACCATTGTAATGTATGAATCAAGAATTCCCAATTAACACGGTCGAAGGCTTTTTCTGCATCTAAGGATAGAGCAGCTAGTGGGGAAGGATATTTTTTACTAAGGGCAAGAATATTGGAAAACATCCTGGCATTATCAGAGGCCAATCGACCTTTAGCAAAACCAACTTGGTCTGGGTTAATGAGTATAGGGATAATTTTCTCTAAACGAGACGCCAATATTTTTGCAAAAATTTTACAATCATAATTAATTAGTGAAATAGGACGAACATTTTTGCAATAGGATGGATCTTTACCAGGTTTGGGGAGTACAAAGATAAGAGCTTCCAAAAAAGAGCCACATGCCAGGGAATTGGAGATAAAAAAATTAAAAAGTTCAAGTAATTTGGGAGCAAACATTGAGGAAAAAGCAGAAATTAATTCAATTGAAAAGCCATCAGGGCCAGGAGCCTTTGCTTTCTTCAAAGATTTAAAAGCATCATTCAATTCTTGTAGGGAGATATCTTCTTCCAGGGATTGGAAATCATCTTGGGAGGTTTTGGGCTTAGGGATATCACAGAAAAAAGAGACAAAATCTTCCTTAGAGGGATTGGTAGTTTCGGTATACAGGAGCTGGTAAAACGATTGAAATGAGGCAATAATATCAGAATCAGATGAGAGGAGTGTATCATCCGACTCTGAATGAATGGGACCAATAACTTTATGTTCTGATTTAATTTTTAGATAATTAGCAAGCAAGTGGATTTAGCTTTTATTAATTCTTGCAATGATGAAGAAGATTTGGAAGAAAAATAACTATGTTCAAGTAATTGTATATGGGTTAAGGTTTCTTTATATTTGGTGTGCAGTAACTTTTTCTTCATTGAGGAATAAGCAATAGTGAAGGCTCTAAAAGATGCTTTAAAGGCATCCCAATTGTTATGCAAGGAAGTGTCTAAGGAATTATTAAAGGAAAAGAATTCCTTGATAAAGGAAGTCGCTTCTAGAATAAAAGTACGATCTGATAACAGGAAATTATTGAAGCGCCATCTGCCCTGTTTACAAGTGGTGAGGGATAAATCAATACGGGTGGAGACAGGAGCATGGTCAGATATAAAAATGGACCCAATGTCAGAAGACAGGAGACAAGGTAACAATGATTTAGAGACAAGTATATAATCGATTTGAGATCTAGTATGGTGTACAGGTGAAAAGAACGTAAACTCTGAGGTATCAGGGTTACACGTTTTCCACGAATCAAATAGAGGGCGGGAGGAGAGGGCAGTTTGAAATGATTTGTGGGATTTGTCAGGTTTGAACTTGCATTTGGATTGTCTATCAGTCAACGGGTCTAACCAATTATTGAAGTCACCACCAACCACAATATTGGAATTGGAAATGGACAGAAGTTTCAATTTTACAGAATGCCAAAATTCCGAGTCTGGTTTAACAGGACCGTAGATATTGAAAAAAGCTATTTGCTTCTTATCTATGATAACCTCAGTCGATACCCAACGACCATTTTGATCACATTCAGTCGACAAAATTTGAGCATTAATAGATTTATGAAACAAAATAGCAACACCACCATGTCGATCCGTAGCAGGAGAGAAAACAATCTGGTTAACCCATTGACGTTTAAGTTTAAGAGATTCTGTGTCATTGCAATGGGTTTCCTGTAAAAAAGCAATTTGTGTGTTAAGTTTAGCAAGATGAGACAATACCTTCTGACGTTTGACCGGGTGACCCAGACCACGAACATTCCATGAAACGACATTAACCATACTTCTGGATGGAGGGGAACGTACGGACATAGGACCACAGAACTGCAGGAGTGACAACAAAAGAGAAAGAAAGACAATTTTTAATAGCAAAAGCAAAGGACAAAATCCTAGGAAAAACACCAAAACAAGGAAACAGGATAAAAAATAAGGAAGAGAGAGGAAAGGGGGAATAGAAATAAATTAAAGAGGAAAAAGAGTGCATCAAGAGAAATAGAGAGAAAAAAGTAGACAGATCAAGGAAGAACATCCAGATCTAAGAACGGGGAGCATAGTGACACCGAAGGACACGGACCACCATAAGGACAGGTGAAGAAAACAATTAAATGTACGAGAACCTCACAAGTATAAAGAAAACAGAAAAACAAGGAAGGAAAACAGGCAGATCAATATATCAATAAAGAGAAACAATACATCAATAGGGAGGAAATCAAGAGCCAGTGTCCATGCCATGTGCAGAAAAATTATGAAGAAAAAGTTTGAGTTTTTCCGGATCCTCGAAGGAGCGTGTGCGACCTTCATGTGTGATTTTGCACAGGTAGGGATGAAGAATTCCATATTGAATATTAAGCTGTCGCATCTGAGGTCGAAGAGCAAGAAATTCTTTACGTCTGGCATTGGTAGCATTAGAAATATCTTGAGATATAAAAATATTATGGCCAGACCAGGTAAGATGGCGTTTGATTCTAACAGCTTTCAAGACTTGCATAAGATCGGTGAACTCCAAGAAAAGCATTATAATTAGGGGTGGGCAGAAAACTACGCTCCGTCAGCGTAGCAGATAAAGCCAGCCACTCCTGCACACCGGCCCGGTCCCTGCTTCTGATAGCAGCCAGGCCGGAGAGAGCCTCCCTGGGCCCCGGTGGACCCCTGTCTCCAGCACCTAGACCCTCGGCTGTCTTGCAGGACTGGGGTGGCTCACGCACCCCCGGGGCCCGCCGGACGGTGCAAGAGCCCCGGGCCCGGTCCCAGCTTCAGAACCCTAGCCAGGCCGGGGAGAAACTCCCTGGGCCCCGGTGGACACCCTTCCCCAGCGCATGGACCCTCGGCTGGCTTGCAGGACGGGGGGCTCCCGCTCCCTGGGACACTGGGACGGAGCACAAGCCCCGGACCCGGGCCCAGCTTCCGAACCCTAGCCAGGCCAGGGAGAGCCTCCCCGGGCCCCGGTGGACACCCTGTCCCCAGCGCCCGGACCCTCGGCTGGCTTGCGGGACAGGGGGCTCCCGCACCCCGGGAACGGAGCTCCAGCACCGGGCCCGGGACCAGCTTCCGGACCCCCAGCCAGGCCGGGGAGAGCCTCCCCGGGCCCCGGTGCACACCCGTCCCCAGCGCCCGGACCCTCGGCTGGCTTGTGGGACAGGGGGCTCCCGTACCCCG
>NC_140590.1:427445263-427452763 GCF_964204655.1 Triturus cristatus | reverse complement strand
TGGCAGGTCGCATGGGCACCGGCAGGCCCAGCCGTCTCCCCCGGGAGGGAGAGGCGGGCCGAGGCGCAGCCTGAGTGAGACGCAGGGGTGCCGGGGCCTGGCGGCGGCGGCACCCCTCAGAACGGTCGTTCCGAGCTGCTGCGGAAATGTGCTGGGCGGAGAGGGTCGACGGCGTGGCGCGCGGGGCCTGGTACGGACCTGCTGGGCAGCAGCGTCCGAGGGCCTGGCGCCACCCAACCCCTCCCGCTCGGGGTCAGACCACTGGGGGTCACGAGCTGCCGGGGCCGCTCGGCCTTCGCTCTGCTGGGTAGGGTGAAGGGCCTCCCGCCAGGCGGCAGGCCCTCGAGTCAGACGGTCCTTGCAGGGAGGAAGCTAATTGCTCGAAACAACAGCCGAGGCTGGCCAAGCAGTCCATCCCTAAACGGACCGAGAGTGCCCAATCGATCAGAGTACAGCCGGGGCATCCCCTCTGCAGGCCGCCCTGCGCGGGGGGGATGGCGGCTTCACATCCCTACCTGCTCCCGGGGCGAGCGGGCTGAAAGGGAGGGCCCATCGACAGGGGCCAGGCGCGCACCCGGGGCTCCCCAGGGGCCCCCGGCAGGTGGGCCCGGGCGCTGCCTTCCCCGTCTCGCGGTCGCCGGACCTCACGGAGGTCTGACCCAGCAAACGCAGCGAAAAAAGGACCATCAGGAAGGGGCTGAGAGGCAGGAGCGTACCCGGGCCCCTGGGGGCCCCAGCGGGCGGGCCCCAGGTCTGCCTTCCCCCATCTCGGGATCCCCGGACCTCACGGAGGTCTGACCCAGAAAACGCGGCAAAAAAAGGACCATCGGGAAGGGGCTGAGAGGCAGGAGCGTACCCGGGCCCCTGGGGGCCCCAGCGGGCGGGCCCCGGGTCTGCCTTCCCCCATCTCGGGATCCCCGGACCTCACAGAGGTCTGACCCAGAAAACACGGCGGAGATATGACCATCGGGAAGGGGCTGAGAGGCAGGAGCGTACCCGGGCCCCTGGGGGCCCCGGCGGGCGGGCCCCGGGTCTGCCTTCCCCCGTCTCGGGATCGCCGGACCTCACGGAGCTCTGACCCAGCAAACTCGGAGAAAAAGGACCATCGGGAAGGGGCTGAGAGGCAGGTCTGCGTACCCGGGCCCCTGGGGGCCCCGCTTCGGGCGGGCCCGGGTGCTGCCTTCCCCTGTCTCGGGATGCACGGACCTCACGGGGCTCTGACCCAGAAAACTCAGAGAGAAAGGACCATCGGGAAGGTGCTGAGAGGCAGGAGCGTACCCGGGCCCCTGGGGGCCCCGGCGGGCGGGCCCCGGGTCTGCCTTCCCCTGATTCAGAATCGCCAAACATCACTTTGGTCCGACTGACCCTCTCCCTAGTAATCCGGAGGAAAATTACCCCCCTTTCTTGTAATCCGTGCGCACGAGGTGACAGAGGGGACCCTAGGCGCGAATGTACCCGACCTCCTGGAGCCCTCGCTGGGATCCGGGAGGCAAATGGACCCTCATCGAGACTTCCAGGCAAGCTCGGCCATCTGGTCGCGCACAATGCTTTCCTATGGGGCGACCAGATGGCCGAGCTTGCCTGGAAGTCTCGAAGGGGGTCCATTTGCCTCCCGGATCCCAGCGAGGGCTCCAGGAGGTCGGGTACATTCGCGCCTAGGGTCCCCTCTGTCTGAAGGGACGTGCGCGACCAGATGGCCGAAGGGGCTTGCGCGACCAGATGGCCGAGGGGACAGGCGCGACCAGATGGCCGAGGGGAAAGGGAAGGGGAAGCCTCCCCGGGCCCTCCGGACCCCGCCCCGGGCACCATGCCGCGTGGCAGGACCCAGGACGGAGCCCGGGGCGGGGAGGCCGCCCTGGGGGCCCCCAGGGGCCAATGAATCCAGACGAGCCTGGGGAGGCTCCCCGGACACAACGGAACCCCGCCCCGGGCCTTTGGCAGTGCCGCAGGCCGGGGGACGGGGCCCAGGGCCGGAGACCCCGACCCGGGGCCCGGCCGGGCCCCTGGACCCAGCCGGGGCTCCCAGGCCCCGCAGGCGCAGGGGAAGCCTCCCCGGGCCCTCCGGAGCCCGCCCCGGGCACCCTGCCACGCGGCAGGACCCCAGACGGAGCCCGGGGCGGGGAGGCCGCCCTCACCGGGGCCCCCAGGGGCCAATGAACCCAGACAGGCCTGGGGAGGCTCCCCGGACACAACGGAACCCCGTCCCGGGCCTTTGGCAGTGCCGCAGGCCGGGGGACGGGGCCCGGGGCCGGAGACCCCGACCCGGGGCCCGCCCGGGCCCCTGGACCCAGCCGGGGCTCCCGGGACCGCAGGCGCAGGGGAAGCCTCCCCGGGCCCTCCGGACCCCTCCCCGGGCACCCTGCCACGCGGCAGGACCCGGGACGGAGACCGGGGTGGGGAGGCCGCCCTCCCCGGGGCCCCCAGGGGCCAATGAACCCAGACAGGCCTGGGGAGGCTCCCCGGACACAACGGAACCCCGTCCCGGGCCTTTGGCAGTGCCGCAGGCCGGGGGACGGGGCCCGGGGCCGGAGCGGGGCCGGAGACCCCGACCCGGGGCCCGGCCGGGCCCCTGGACCCAGCCGGGGCTCCCAGGCCCGCAGGCGCAGGGGAAGCCTCCCCGGGCCCTCCGGAGCCCGCCCCGGGCACCCTGCCACGCGGCAGGACCCCAGACGGAGCCCGGGGCGGGGAGGCCGCCCTCCCCGGGGCCCCCAGGGGCCAATGAACCCAGACAGGCCTGGGGAGGCTCCCCGGACACAACGGAACCCCGTCCCGGGCCTTTGGCAGTGCCGCAGGCCGGGGGACGGGGCCCGGGGACGGAGACCCCGACCCGGGGCCCGCCCGGGCCCCTGGACCCAGCCGGGGCTCCCGGGACCGCAGGCGCAGGGGAAGCCTCCCCGGGCCCTCCGGACCCCTCCCCGGGCACCCTGCCACGCGGCAGGACCCGGGACGGAGACCGGGGTGGGGAGGCCGCCCTCCCCGGGGCCCCCAGGGGCCCGGCCGGAGCTCCGGAACCCAGACGAGCGAGGGGAGGCTCCCCGGCCACGACGGAACCCCGTCACGGGCCTTTGGCAGTGCCGCAGGCCGGGGGACGGGGTCCGGGGACGGAGACCCCGACCCGGGGCCCGGCCGGGCCCCTGGACCCAGCCGGGGCTCCCGGGACCGCAGGCGATGGGGAAGCCTCCCCGGGCCCTCCGGACACCGCCCCGGGCACCCTGCCACGCGGCAGGACCCAGGACGGAGCCCGTGGCGGGGAGGCCGCCCTCCCCGGGGCCCCCAGGGGCCAATGAACCCAGACAGGCCTGGGGAGGCTCCCCGGACACAACGGAACCCCGTCCCAGGCCTTTGGCAGTGCCGCAGGCCGGGGGACGGGGCCCAGGGCCGGAGACCCCGACCCGGGGCCCGCCCGGGCCCCTGGACCCAGCCGGGGCTCCCGGGACCGCAGGCGCAGGGGAAGCCTCCCCGGGCCCTCCGGACCCCTCCCCGGGCACCCTGCCACGCGGCAGGACCCGGGACGGAGACCGGGGTGGGGAGGCCGCCCTCCCCGGGGCCCCCAGGGGCCCGGCCGGAGCTCCGGAACCCAGACGAGCGAGGGGAGGCTCCCCGGCCACGACGGAACCCCGTCACGGGCCTTTGGCAGTGCCGCAGGCCGGGGGACGGGGTCCGGGGACGGAGACCCCGACCCGGGGCCCGGCCGGGCCCCTGGACCCAGCCGGGGCTCCCGGGACCGCAGGCGATGGGGAAGCCTCCCCGGGCCCTCCGGACACCGCCCCGGGCACCCTGCCACGCGGCAGGACCCAGGACGGAGCCCGTGGCGGGGAGGCCGCCCTCCCCGGGGCCCCCAGGGGCCCAGCCGGAGCTCCTGAACCCAGGCGAGCGTGGGGAGGCTCCCCGACCACGACGGAACCCCGTCCCGGGCCTTTGGCAGTGCCGCAGGCCGGGGGACAGGGCCCGGGGACGGAGACCCCGACCCGGGGCCCGGCCGGGCCCCTGGACCCAGCCGGGGCTCCGGGGACCGCAGGCGCAGGGGAAGCCTCCCCGGGCCCTCCGGACCCCTCCCCGGGCACCCTGCCACGCGGCAGGACCCGGGACGGAGCACGGGGTGGGGAGGCCGCCCTCCCCGGGGCCCCCGGGGGCCCGGCCGGAGCTCCGGAACCCAGACGAGCGAGGGGAAGCTCCCCGGCCCCAACGGAACCCCGTCCCGGGCCTTTGGCAGTGCCGCAGGCCGGGGGACAGGGCCCGGGGCCGGAGGCCCCGACCCGGGGCCCGGCCGGGCCCCTGGACCCAGCCGGGGCTCCGAGGACCGCAGGCGCAGGGGAAGCCTCCCCGGGCCCACCGGACCCCCTACCCGGGCACCCTGCCACGCGGCAGGACCCGGGACGGAGACCGGGGCGGGGAGGCCGCCCTCCCCGGGGCCCCCGGGGGCCCGGCCGGAGCTCCTGAACCCAATCCAGCCACGGGAGGCACCCCGGCCGCAACGGAACCCCGTCCCGGGCCTTTGGCAGTGCCGCAGGCCGGGGGATGGCGCCCAGGGCCGGAGACCCCGACCCGGGGCCCGGCCGGGCCCCTGGACCCAGCCGGGGCTCCGGGGACCACAGGCGCAGGGGAAGGCCCTCCGGCCACCCTGCCACACGGCAGGACCCAGTTGCCGGCTGAGGACCGAGAGGGGTCCCAGAGTACCCTGTCCCTAGTAATCCGGAGGAAGGCTACCCCCCGTTCTTGAAACCCGCGCGCTCCGAGTGACGGAGGGGACCCTAGGGGCGAACGCACCCGGCCTCCTGGAGCCCCGGCTGGGATCCGAGAGGCAAATGGACCCTCATCGGGACTTCCAGGCCTGGCCCTGCCATCTGGTCGCCCCATTGGAAAGCATTGCGCGCGACCAGATGGCCGAGGGGAAAGGAGCCACCAGGTGGCCGGCAACTGAAAGGACTCCCGCCTGCCCACCCGCCAGGGGCTCGGGGTGGGGACTCTGCTTCCCGGCTGGGCCTCAGGCACGGGGAGGACCACCGGAGCTCTCGGGGCCTAGGCGTACCCGGGGGAGGACTGCCCGGGACCCGTGGAGCCCGTCCCTGGGCACTTTGCCATGCCGCGGCCCGGAGGAGGGAAGCCCCGGGGACCTGGGAGGATGTTGCCCGGGCGTAGCCCATCTGGTCCCCGGCAATGAACCACACAGCCCCGGCATGGGTGTTCCGGCATACCCTGCCCCTACTAATCCGGAGGAAGGATACCCTCCTTTCTTGTAACCCGCGCGCTGCGAGTGACGGAGGGGACCCTAGGCGCGGACGCGCCCGGCCTCCTGGAGCCCTGGCTGGGATCCGGGAGGCGAATGGACCCTCATCGGGACTTCCAGGCCGGCCCGGCCATCTGGTCGCCCCATTGGAAAGCATTGCGCGCGACCAGATGGCCGAGGGGAAAGGAGCGACCGGATGGCCGGCAACTGAAAGGGCTCCCGCCTGCCCACCCACCAAGGGCTCGGGGGGGACTCTGCTTCCCGGGTTGGCCTCGGGCACGGGGAGGTCCACCGGAGCTCTCGGGGCCTGGGCGCCCGGGGGAGGACTGCCCGGGACCCGTGGAGCCCGTCCCTGGGCACTTTGCCATGCCGCGGCCCGGAGGAGGGAAGCCCCGGAGGCCTGGGAGGATGTTGCCCGGGCGTAGCCCATCTGGTCCCCGGCAATGAACCGCGCAGCCCCGGCATGGGTGTTCCGGCATACCCTGCCCCTACTAATCCGGAGGAAGGATACCCCCCTTTCTTGTAACCAGCGCGCTGCGAGTGACGGAGGGGACCCTAGGCGCGGACGGGCCCGGCCTCCTGGAGCCCCGGCTGGGATCCGGGAGGCGAATGGACCCTCATCGGGACTTCCAGGCCGGCTCGGCCATCTGGTCGCCCCATTGGAAAGCATTGCGCGCGACCAGATGGCCGAGGGGAAAGAAGCGACCAGGTGGCCGGCAACTGAAAGGGCTCCCGTCTGCCCGAGTCATAGCGGTAGGGTTCCCGCCTGCCCACGCAGGGCTCCGTGGCTGCAGGGCTCCGGGGCTGCAGGGCTGCAGGGCTGCAGGGCTCCAGGGCTGCAGGGCTCTGGGCCTGCAGGGCTCCGGGGCTGCAGGGCTCCGGGCCTGCAGGGCTCCGGGGCTGCAGGGCTCTGGGCCTGCAGGGCTCCGGGGCTGCAGGGCTCCGGGCCTGCAGGGCTCCGGGGCTGCAGGGCCCCGGGGCTGCAGGGCCCTGGGCCTGCAGGGCTCCGGGCCTGCAGGGCTCCAGGGCTCCGTGCTGAAGGGCTCCAGGGTCTGCAGGGCTTTGGGGCTGCAGGCCTCGGGGGACGCCCGGGGGACCCATGGAGCCCGTCCTGGGCACTTTGCCTCGCCGCGGGCTGGAGGAGGAAGCACCCGACGCCCCGGGGAAGTGTCGTCCGGGCTTGGCCCATCTGGTCCCCGCCTGAGAACCGCAATCCCCATGAGGGGTGTCCCGGCATACCCTGCCCCTACTAATCCGGAGGAAGGCTACCCACCTTTCTTGTAACCCTCGCGCTCCGAGTGACGGAGGGGACCCTAGGCGCGGACGCGCCCGGCCTCCTGGAGCCCTGGCTGGGATCCGCGAGGCGAATGGACCCTCATCGGGACTTCCAGGCCGGCCTGGCCATCTGGTCGCCCCATTGGAAAGCATTGCGCGCGACCAGATGGCCGAGGGAAAGGTGCGACCAGATGGCCGGGACCGGAAGGACTCCCAGCTGCCCACACCGAGCCATAGCGGTAGGGCTCCCGCCTGCCCTTGCAGGGCTCCGGGGCTCTGCACCAGGGTCCCTTGTCCCGGGCAGATGGACACTTGGCAGGCCGCAGGACGTGGGATCCCAGGCCCTGACCAAAAATCAGGAGGCCCGGGGCCGGTCCCTGCTTCTCAACACAGCCAGGCTGGGGAGGTCGGGGAGCCTGCCCAAGCACGAGGGACCCGTCCCGGGCACACAGTCCATGAGGTTGTGCGCTCGTTTTCCACAATTTTCTTCAGAATAGTGCGTAGTTGCGCTAGGCAAAGTCCGCCCAGCCCTACTCAGGATGTGCTCTCGTTTTCCACAAATTTTTTCAAAATTCTGCGTAGTGGCGCTACGCAAAGTCCGCCCAGCCCTAACCAAACTCCTACTACGCAGTGGAAAGGACTTAGCCAGCCACCCACCCACCTGGCCCGGTCCCTGCTTCTGATCCCAGCCAGGTCTGGGGAGCCTCCCTTCGCCCAATGGACCCCGTCACGGGCACCCGGACCCTTACCAGGCCGCAGGACGGGTTCTCACAAACCACACGGTTGTATAGGGGTGGGCAGAAAACTACGCTCCGTCAGCGTAGCAGATAAAGCCAGCCACTCCTGCACACCGGCCCGGTCCCTGCTTCTGATAGCAGCCAGGCCGGAGAGAGCCTCCCTGGGCCCCGGTGGACCCCTGTCTCCAGCACCTAGACCCTCGGCTGTCTTGCAGGACTGGGGTGGCTCACGCACCCCCGGGGCCCGCCGGACGGTGCAAG